>NW_023662689.1:0-15832 GCF_015228065.2 Penaeus monodon | reverse complement strand
TTTAAATTCCGTATCCAGTCATCATCTCTCGCCGTCGCTCTTGCTTGCACTCGAGAAGGCCTTCCATTGCAGAGCCTAATTACAGGCATTTTTGATATGTGCTTCGAGCTTTGTCAGTAGATCGTCTACTGAGCATGATGGGTCTGTGGGCACGTCCAACTTGTGTTCCAGCACCTGTTGCATTTCAAATGAAAGGCACATGTTTAGCTGTATATGCTGCTTTGATAATGGCAGGCTAAGGTAATCCACCCTGACAGCATAATTTGGACTAATCGCACTTCCATTCTCGAAATTGTTGGGGAGGCTATATTGTTGCCTTCAGGATCGGCGGAATGTGATAAGCATTGGACGCAGCATATCTGCTCACTGTAACAATTTTCTTCCTCCTTCCGACGGGCTTCCTGTCGTCTGTAACAATCATCCTCTTTTTCCCTCTGACAGGCTTCCTCTCGTCTGTAACGATCACCCTCTTCTTCTGACAGGCTTCCTCCTCTTTTCATCCCCTTGTATCATCCACTGCAGCAATATAGCAACATCTGTTGGAAGTGGGGTGCTGGCACTGGCTCCTTCAGATTCTTCAAGGCTGAACTCTTTTCATCCCTCTGTATCATCTGTAACGATCTTCTTCCTCCATCTCAATGGCTTCCTCTAGACTATAACGATTTTCTTCCTCCTTCCAACGGGTTTCCTCTCGTCTGTAACGATCTTCCTCTCTTCTCCCCTCCGACGGGCTTCCTCTCGTCTGTAACGATCATCCTCTTCCTTCTGACAGGCTTCCTCCCTCTTTTCATCCCCTTGTATCATCCACTGCAGCAATATAGCAACATCTGTTGGAAGTGGGGTGCTGGCACTGCTCCTTCAGATTCTTCAAGGCTGAAGTCTGGGTTCTCAGGTTGTTTTACTGGTTTTCTTTCCATTACCCATTGTAGTGTGGTAAGGGTGTCAAGATAATATAGAAATGTCGGCGAAAATCCGGTGAAAATACGTCAATGCAGTGTGAGGGAGCAAGTGTGTGAGTGTTTGTGTGCGTGGTGGCATTGGCGGTGACGTCATGGCGTGCCATGAGCACGAGAGAATCTGTCGCTCACGAAGCGTCGTAGAGGATATACCTCGCTCTTACAAAACCTCAATATGCTTGGATTCAGCTTCTTGTGCTACTAATAATGTCCCCTGAATATGTTAAACACTGCACTGAATATTATAGGCACTGCACAACACTACACAATAGCATCACACTTCACTGCACTAATGAAAAAACACTCATGAAGGGGTTGATTACTGAGTGGCAGGAGGGCAAAACGAATCTCAGGATCCTGCAGCAGTTCGTTCGTCATAGTTTTTTTGGTTTTTTCTCAGATGTTTGCGGCTGAAAATCCCGGGAAAAAAGCAAAGTAGGTTGATGGAGTAGCTTGACAAAAAATAAAAGGGACTTCATGGTCCCTGCCCCACATGCCAGGCTCTGCCGAGAGTGTTGCTGCCAGACGGTGAACAGAATAAAAATTGTATTTACAAATCGAAAGAGAATTTTATTTTTTTACATAGGGATACAGTACCAGAAAAAATTTATCACTAATCCGTTATTTATCATTATAAATTTATTTAATTATCTTTAAAACATCATTATTATCATTATTTTTGTAAGTATGGCGGCCATAAATTTTTTGGAATCTTACTAATAGTAAAAATAATAAAAGGATGAAACAAAATAATAAGCTACCCAGGGGTTTTTGTTTGTGGAAAATGGTTAACATGAAAAGGATGCCCGGGGCAAACAGATGCAGCGGTGAGGGGGGAGGAGTTGGGTGCTGTTTTCCCTATGAAGACCTCTGGTGCCTTGTGACCTAAATTATTTTGGGGGCCCTTTTATAAGCTGTATTGTGCAGGGTGACTTTTGGGTTTCCCCCCCTGTTTTGTGCCTATAGAAAAAAATTTGTGTAAATAAAGGAAAGACTGTCTATTTGTGCCTTCACCACATGGCGTTCCCTGGGTGTTCGGGACATGTGGTGCTGGGGCCCCTTTTGGGAGTGTTCGGGTTTTCACGCCCCCGGGATAGCAGCCATCTGCCTAGCCCGCCTTTGGGTTTGGGGGCAAGGGGATAGGGGGTCGGCAAACAAAGGGTGTCAGGAGGGGTTTTGTGATTTTGATCAGTGAGACGTGGATTTATCATGTCGTCCAAAAGATGGCGGCAGCCATGAGGGTGAGGAGGCATGACTGGCAGGCAGAGTGAGTGAAGCGACCCAGATGGACTGATCACGCCAGCTGGCCGGAGAGGGAGGAAATGGCAAAAGGGCGAAGAGCGGGCACAGGGGCCGCGAGAGGCGCACTATTCGTGAGATGCAGGAAGGAAGGAGAGGAACGTTCCCCAAATTTTGTTGAGGGTAAGAGCAATTTGATTGTGAAGAGGAAACTCAGGTACCCCGAAAAGGCCGCAACAGCGTGAAGAGTGAACTGATGGATGAGGTGCAGACTTGAAGGGCGAGTTCGGGGCCTGAGGGAGGAAGTGAAGGGGGAAAAAGGCGGCTTAGATGTAAAAACATTGCAAGCAGAGAAGGAGACGAGGTTCTGGCAACAGATGCCAGAGTATGATTTACTGGGGTTGGGGGGTCTTGGCAGGGAACCCCCGACCCCTGCAGCGTGTGTTGGACCCAGTGGTCGCGCAGAAGGTTGGGGACCATCGGAACTGCTCCTTGGGGTATAGGTGGCGGCAAACTGGACCCGGTCAACCCGCCCTTTCCCTCCCCATCCCTTCCCCCCCCCGGGCGTGTTATTACGGCATGGTTCTCCCCCCCTGCCCCCCAGGAGTACGACGGAAAAGGGGCCCTGGGAGGCATAGTCCCCCAATTTGAAAATTGGCATTCCCCAGGGCTGGACCGGGAAGAGAAGGCCCGCAGTGGTAACACCCGGGGGGGGCCCCCGCGGGGGAAAGGTTGGGGCATTGCTGCCATCCCAAAGTTTTCCTTTTAACCAGCGGATGGAGGTTTTTAAAAAAC
The DNA here is from genome assembly GCF_015228065.2 of Penaeus monodon. Taxonomy (NCBI): domain Eukaryota; kingdom Metazoa; phylum Arthropoda; class Malacostraca; order Decapoda; family Penaeidae; genus Penaeus; species Penaeus monodon. The sequence goes on along the minus strand of NW_023662689.1, from coordinate 12,842 downwards.
GCCGTTTGGGCCCCCCACCGGCCGAGGATATCAGGCACGTTTGAAGAAGCAACTGGAGCGTGGCGAGAAGTCCCAGGGCGCAGATGTGGAGGCGCGGAAGGAGGTCGTCCCCTGCGGCGCAGAAGAGATGATCGTGGTCCGGCCCGCAATTTCATTGTTGACGCTTTCAGGACCAGCAGCTGCAAATCTACGTCAAGCAAGCACACCCTGAGGCCTGCAGGTGGCGCTGGCGGGGGCCTTGCAGTTTGGGCCTTCCGAAGGCAACCAGTGGCTAGGGCCAGTGCTCACCCCCGCGTGCCCCCGGGCCGGAGGTAAAGTGGAAAAAGGTAGCTTTGGGAAGGTGAGCCGAGCTTTTTCCAAGGCTTGTTTTGGGGGCGCGGGAGGAAGAGCACAGACGGTCGGTGTCGGAGGACGGAAAAACACGTCCTTAAAAACGGAGGGTTTCTGATGCCCCCAGCAGTGCTGCAAGAACTGGGCAGGTATGGCCCATCCGGTGTATTCCTAAGGCTAAGGAAGTGGTAAGGTGGAAAAAACTCGGAAGGCTGGAGAAGGGGGCCAAAACCCAGCCGTCCTCGGTTCCGAGCCCCGACTTGGGTAAGCTGCCTGAACCAGCACGAGCAGGGGGAGCTCATAGAGGGAAGCCATCCCGCCGGAAGTGGACACGGGGGCTGAAAAGACCCTAGTGGGCTGATATGTTGGCCACTATGCGATTTCCCAGAGCACCACAGAGACGTGTGGTGTCAGGGGGCATGTGTGCAGTCAAGGGGCCAGTGGAGGCTCGTATTGCGGGGCAGTACGGTGCAGGGCTGCCGGTGATTGGCCGATCTGGACGAGCACTTTTTGCGGGCCTTGATACCGACGCAGAGTAGGCGTGTGTCGCCCTTGGGACGGAAGTGGTGAGGGTGCCGATGAAGAGTGCCCTGCTTCGAGGGGTTTGCTGGCAGAGGTATTATGGCGAGTGACTGCACATTGCCCCAGGACAGAGTCTAAAACTGGTGTCACGTCAAAATGAAGCGGGGGAAGTAGAGGGCTCGGGGGCCCACCCAAAAACCCTCAGCTGGCGTGGCGTAGGGTTGGGGCGGAGCCTTGTTGGCCGGGGGAGGGGTTAGTTACAGTGTTGGTAGCTAACTTCCCCGAAAAGGCCCAGAAGGTCCCAGCGGTGCAAAGCTGGGCACTTGGAGGAAGTGGAGCGCCAGAAGAATCGTGGTGAGCGAGGATTTGGTTTGGGTGGGGCCTTTGCCTGATTTCCCCTGGGGGGACTTGGCGCACGGAGCGCCGTAACCTGGGGAGGGCCCCGAAAATGCGTGGCAAGCTAAAGGTAGCGGCCATGCCATGAAGGGCCCTATGACCAGCGCATGGGGGAAGTGAGGTACAAATAGGGACAGGGGGGGGGGGTGCAAACCCGCGTCGGGGAAACGAGGGCTCTCGCCCAAGTACAGAGCCCCGGGAAGGGCCATACAAAGGTGGTAGCGGGCCCCCCTTTTATGTACCTATGAATTCGCAGAGGGGGGGAAAACGACCGTCTGTTTCCCACGTGGCCGGGTGGGCGTTACCATGGGCCAGAAGCTACTCCTGGGGCCAAGGGGAAAAGAAGATTTCGTTAGCCCAGTAGGGGCGATGAGGGACGGGGCAGGGCGTGACTGAGTGAGGACGGCATTTGGACGGTGAGGGCATGAACAGCGTCAATGGGACCATGAGCCAGGTTTGGGGGGGAATACCCCTTGGGGCCACGCCAATCTACCGCCGCCCAACCTCCCCAGAGCGACCCCCGCGAGAGCGAAGAAAGGGATGAAAAATTTTTGTTTCTAAGAAATGATTTACAATTATGGTTTCTTTTTTTTAAAAAATTTTTTTGTTTCCCGAGGACTAATTTATTTAAATTTTTTTAGTTTTTTTCATGTTTTGGGATGTCGAGCATGCTTGATAGGGGGGGGGTAGTGCTCGCCGTGGGGGCTTTGTCTTGTCGAAAGTGTTTAAAATGAAAAGGATGCCCGGGCAAAAAATGGGCGCAAGGCTGAAGCGGAGGGCGGAGGAACAAACCAAGGCAGACGCAGTTGGGGCTGTCCCTTTAAGACCTCGTGTGTGCCCTTGGACCTGATAACTTTGGGTTTCCCGTTTATAAGCTGTATTGGCGGTGGACGTGGTTTTCCCCCTGTATTGTGCCTATAGAAAAGGGACGGGAAAAAAACGTCCTTTGTGTTATTTTGTGCTGCCGCCATGTGGCTTTCCCTGGTGGTGTTTTGGGGGCTGTGGGGTCGGTGCCTCTTTGGGGCGTTTTGTTTATGAAACCCGGGATAGCACGCCGTCTGCCTAGCCGCCCTTTAAATTTGGGGGCAGAGAGACAAGACGGGGCGTAACAATAATAAAAACCCAACTTTTGATTATTATTTTTATCATTTTTTTCATTATTATGATTTATTTCAGTTATAATTTTTTTTTTCAATTACAAAAATAATGAAAAAAATAATAACAGAAAAATACATTAATAAACAATGATAATAACAATATTAACAAATTAATAATTTATTATCATTACGCAATTTTCATGTTTTTGCAATTATTACGTTATAAATACAAAAAATTAATAATAGTGATAATAATAATGGTAATAAAAAAACAACAACAATAATAATAATAATAACAAATTATAATTAATTTAATTTTTTATATACACTTTATCATTGCTAGTGTCTTTTTAATATTTTTTGCAATAATTAAGGTTTAAAATAAAAAATAAAAATAGTAACAACAGCAACAATAAAATAATGATAAAAAAGAATAACAAAAATTTTATTACTATCCTATTATCATTTTCATTTTCGTTACATTATTATATTTAGTTATAATAAAATATAATCAAACAATAAAAATAATAATAAAAATGTTTAAAAAATTGTTTTGTTTTGTTATTGCAATAAAAAAAATTTTGGGTTATAATTTTGATTATATCAAAAATCTATTTTTTTAATTTTTACCATTTTTTTTTATAATCAACAAGTTTTGAGGACTATTATCAAATTACCCTAAAAATGACCAAAAATTGAATCGAAAAACGGCATTTTGGAGCCCAATTTTTAAAAGGTTATATTTTGCGGATTCTGCCGCTTTTTGATTTGAGATTTTTTCTTTTTTTTTTATGATAAAGGACACATTTGTTATTTTTATCATTATCACAAATTTTCATATTATCATTATCATATTTTATCATTATTTCTCATTACATCATTATTGTTTATTATCATTTAAAACATTTTATCAAAATTATTTTAATTTAAAACCGCCAATATATTTTTTTTTAATTATACTATTGTTAAAAAATAGTAAAAAAACAACAACAACAACAACAACAAAAATAAAAAATAATAATAAAAAATAAAATAAAAGAAATAATAATAAAACAAAAGTTCGAACTTAATTTTTTAAAATTTCTGTAATTATTACGGCCATATATATTTTTGGGTAATTACTAATAGCAGAAAAATTAAAATTAAAAAAAACAATAATAATGGAAATAATAATAAAGTAAGAAAAAATTTCAATTTTTTTTATTATCAATTTTTATTAAAAAGTAATTATTAGTTATATTTTTTTTCTTAATTATAACAATAATGAAAATATAATGACAGTAATAAAAAAAAATAACAATAATAAGATAACGTATTTTGATAAATTTTATTTTTTTTTTCAATATCGTCGCTATTATTTCAATTATTACAGTTTTTATATTATTTTTAAAAAAACATACTAATAAAATAATAATGAAATGTGGGGGAAAACTGCTTGTAGCCCAGGGGGATGCCTTGCGCAAATTTTTGAACCCCAGAGAGTGGTTAGCGGGCAAAAAAGGGGTTTTTAGGGAAGGGGGAGGAAGTAGAGTTTTCCAAACGAAAAACCCCAAAATAAAAAAAAATTAAATTAAAGCATAAACAATTTAAAAAAATTTTTAAGAAAAGAAATCAGGAGTAATCACCAAAATTGAATATAAAATGGGATGAAAAAGGGGTCGTAAAATGAAAATTACGATCTCCTTCATGATTCTCATTAATAAATAAGTTTTCCAGTCAATTGATACAAAAAACAACTGCAGGACACGCGTAATTTGTCACCCGAAAACCTGCGGCCCCCGTTTTTCGCTGAACCCGGCTATATTTTCAGTCATAAAAAATTGGGGTGAGAGAAATCAATTTTTTTGGACCAAGTGGGGGCACCGACTGTTTATTTGGGGAAAAAAGCGTTACCCACATGCCGGGGACGTCCGGTCGTACATTTTTAAACAATCTAAAAAGAATAAAAAAAAAAAATATTTCATAAAATAAAAATAAAAATTTTTTTCACTTTAAATTGAAAGGGGTAAATTATAAAGAACGAATATCGAAGGGAAAGTAAAGCAAAAATAAAACTGAAAAAAACCAAACCCCAAACGGGTGTAACAAAAAATCCTAAAAACTCCCAAAACGTAATTAAAAGAAAAAAAAATATGGAAAAAATAACAAAGATGGGGGAGAACGAAAGAATCAAAGATGTGGGAGAACGAAAGAAACAAAGATGGGGGAGAACGAGGCACATAAAAAGGGTCCCCCAGAGCGGAAAAGCAAAACAGGTTGCGAGACCCGGTGGTCACGGGAACGGGAGGCTGCGGTGAGGAGCGCCACTCTTACAGATTCCCCCCTCGCCCGGGGTCGAAGAAAACAGCGGAGACCTAAAGGAAAAGCACTTGAGTCCTGAAGACCCAAGGGTGGAAGCCATGAAAAAAGTAACTTAAAAATATAATGAAAACGGGAAAAGAAAAAAAATACAAAAGTGGGAAAAAATACCAAAATTTAAAAACGAAAAAAACGCATCAAGAGAGGAAAAAAATGTTTGAAGCTAAAAAAAAAACCCAAAAAACAAAAAACAAGAAAACAATTAAGAACTAAAGGAACAAAACCAAAAGTAAGAATCGTACGAGAAAAAATAAATCCGCCCCCGAGGAAATACTAAAAACAGAAATCCAAAAACGGTAGTGATCTAGGAAAAAAAACAAAAAAAAGCATCTGATACTAAACCCAAAAAAAAAAAAAAAAAAAAAAAAAAAAAAAAAAAAAAAAAAAAAAAAAAAAAAACAGAAACCTCACCCCATTGTGGCGTTACCATAGGCGATTTGGTCGTGAGGCCCCTAAAAAAGGGTACCATTGGCACTTTGTTTTAACAGTGGACGGGGGACCCGAACAGGGGAAAGTCAAGGGGGCGACCAAATGTCATTTGGGGGGGTTCTCGTAATCATTGGTCCCTCGTTTCATAGCATGGGGGACAGTTTCTGGTGGTGGTAAGGTCGTAAGTGATTAAGGTTGCAGAAGGCCCCTTACCAGAACCCTCCTGCATTAAAAGCAAAGGCCCCAAAATTTTTTTGAAATCTGCGGGCTCGCCTTTTTGGGGCCTTGGGGTGGGGTTTCCCCTCTCTTTCCCCTCCAAATTTGGCCGACCCAAGGGTGAAGGGCTCTAGCGTGCTGATTGTGGGACCTGGAAGCGTGACGGTGCATTTGGGGCAATCCAAGCTTTCCTGAAACCTGATCAAAACAAAGCCTCTTAGTTGAACCAACCGGGGTAGGCATGCCCCCCCAGTGAGTAAGTAGAGGGGTTTTTCTCTTTTGATCGGTATAGCAGAATTTAAAGAAAGACGAAATTCGGGGCAAAATTGTCCCAGCCCCCAGGACGATCTCCACAACACATCCCGGGGGTGCTTAACCACGCGTTTGGGCGTTGGATAAGCCTTAGATTGAGGGTTATACCGGATTGTGAAATGGTGGGTAGTGCGGAGCATTTCACCTTTTCCCTCAAACACATCAGCTAAAATTGCTTCCCGTTGTCCTCGGATAAAAGGGGGGCCCCAAAGAAGTCCCCAGTTATCCAAAAATGCTCGATGTCCCCTGGGGACGCCTTTATATTTTTCGGGGGGCATATCTGGATATACCGGGAATTTTGGTCGAGTATGTTAAATCCCCACCTCTTTGGGGGCCTGTTTTTAATCCAAAATGTCCATCGACACCCGTTCAAGGGGGAAAAGTCCCGGAGAGCTTCAGCCATTGGAAATCTTGGGATACTCCTCGGATTTTAATGGGACTGCTCTACATATTCGGACATCCGGAGCTGGGGGGCCAAAAAACATGACGGAGATTCCATATTCCTTAACCCTTGGATGTTTAGCAAGTGGGGGGGTGTGTCAGCTGGGGGCTGATTGTGGAGTTTCTCGGAAACACACGTTTTAGAAATCTGTCAGGCAGGTTTTTTAAGTGATAAAAAAATCCCATCTTTCTCTCAAATTCTGAGAGGGGAAAAGGTGGTTTTTGCTTGGTACAGTCCCCACTACCAAAGAAAGCGAGGTTTTCCCGGAATCTGGATCCTGGCTTTTTTCCCTCCCAACCCCTGAGGTATAATTTCTTAACAAAAATTTGAGCAACCGTCTTGACAAAAAATCTGGCAATAGTTAAAGGGGCCCTTCCTATAATTTATCTAAAAAATCATAAAAAGAAGATCGGTGATATCGGGTCTGCGAGGGGAATTTGGTACGATGTTTAAAGAGGCATAATGGCGATGATCTGTGAGAACTAAAAACTTCCCCATGCGGTATGGATAAAAAGACCAAAACCCCTCAACCATGCCAATGTTTCGCAATAAATGGCGGGATAGCGAGTTCGGCACCCCGAAAATTTTCTGCTATAATAGGCGAAGCATGTGGTTAACCCTTGGTCATCTTGTTGTATCAGCACCGCACCAAGGGGTATACTGTGGACAGATGCAGCTCAAATTTTCGGGGAAAAACTGGCTGCCTGACAAAAGGTGCGAACAAAACTTCCTCTTCAGCTCCTTGAAGGCTTCTTTTCTTTCCCTTTTCCCACCTCCAGGATGCCCCTTCTTTAGGGGGAGGGGAAGTGGGGGGCAATGGGGCAAGCTTCAATATGCTTGCGGAAGAAACCCAGGGGCTCCCAGGGAATCTATTTCTTTTACAGTCTGGGGTGTTGGGGGTTTCGTTGATGGCAGCTATCTTGCTCTGGTCTAGGCCCCCTCCTCCCTTTGGGGTATAGTGAACCCCCGGAAAATTGATAGGGTGGCTGCAAAACTGCACTTATCAGGGTTTAACCTTCACCTGCTGCCTAGAAATTTAGGGTCTCCTCCGATCGAGTAGGTGTTGGGGGAAAAACCCTTGAAAAGCCATAATGTTTATCCAGAAGGGCCCAAGGTGTGACGGCCCAAGACTGGGACAAGATCAAATTCTATCCTTTGGAAAGTAAGGGGCCGTACTTAGACCAAAGGGGAGGCGGGCAGAACGGAATAGCTGTACCCCTCACTAAAAGCATTTGGCCATCTTCCTTTGGGAAAAACTCCAATAAGCTGCCCTTCATCTAGGGTTTTTGAACGATCCCTCAGGCCCCAATCGTCAAAAACCATCTATACGAGGTAAAGGTAAGTATCGGGGTCGTGACTGATTCACCTTTTAAGTCAACACAGAAAAAGGAGGTCACACCCTTTTTTTTTACCGTACAAATGGACTAAACCATGGTGGGCGAGGAGGGCTCTATAAAAGCCACCTGAACTGCATCACCTGCTACGAATGTGTGACGGGTAGCTTGGGGGGTCGCCATGGCGGGACAAAATTTGGGTTTACTCCCAGTGTCAAACCGGGTTGAATGTCAGGTCGTGCCCCCCAGCCTGGTCCCCACCATCAAAAAGAACCTTTTAAATCGGGGAGCTTTCCCTAGCTCCCGGCGCTGGGCCGTCAAAATTCCCCCAATGACAACGGTTCTTCGTCCTCACCCGCTTGGGGTCAACTGATACAACTTCGGCAAGTGCCTGCGAAGGGGGTGCCCAGTGGCTGGAGGCAGTGTCACTTCAAGCCCAAATCAAAAAACCAGAACTGGGCGAAAAAATATTTTCCTCCCCGCCAAAGTCACTATCTTCCCAAAGAGCTCTCTAAGGGGTCAGAATTTTCAAATGGGGCCCAATAGTTTTTGAGTGTTGTCCTTTGATGGTAACCCTTTTTCCCCGCAGCTCTGTTCCTAAGCCCTTCCCGGGGCAAACGTATACTCTTGCTGTGTCGTTGGGCTGTCCAACAGGACATTGGCGTTCCATGGCAGGGTAAATATAGGGGGAGATGAACAAAGAAAAGGTACTTGGGGTGTAATCTGATGTCGCCATTGGGGGGCCCGTCTGCTAATGTGCCTTCAACAAGCAACCCCGTATGTGGTGGGACTCTACTGCTCCGAAGATGGCTGCTGGCGAGGGGCCACTGCATGTGTGATTGGAGCAGTGCTGTATCTTGCATTCGTAGGATCTGTCAAAATTGGTAGTTTCTGAGCACAAAACTATTTGATGTGGGAGAGTCAGTGTAAGTTACTAGGAAGGGGGGGCCTTCAATAAAAGACAACCCCGCCCTCCTCAGCACAGATGAGAGGTTAAAGCATGTTCAAGGGGGGAATCCATTCCCAAAGACACCTCCCGGGAAAATTTGCTCACAAAAAGCGAATGGTGCCGTATTTTTAAGTTGGGGGTAGGCAAAAGAGAGGATTACTTTACCGAGAGTATCGAGGGGCTTGGGGCAGCAACACCCTTTAGAATGCGAGCTGGGGTCTTACGTGACGGGTTCTGTGGGGCACTAGTTGAAGGGTCCCGGGTTTGATGATATCCTTTTGAGCCAGTGTCAGGAAAAGAGACAGTTTTCTTGGCCCGTGGTTCTGGGGGGCGGACCCTGACCTGGGGGAAAGGGGGACTCTTGACATAGTGCTGTGAACTTTGAACTGGAAACAACGCCTTTCATAGGGGGAGAGGCCCGAGGACCTTGGGCCCGGGGACGGATTCCATGGTATCGTGGTGGCCATGCGATGGTACCGCACCATTTGTTCTGGGGCTCTTGCGGGGTAGTGGGTTTAAAAAGGCATGGCATAGGCAAGGGCACGGGGAAAGGTAAATGGATGGGAAATGGAGCGGGAACCCAGATCAGGGTCAGGGCTGAAGAGGTGAATTCCATGCCATAGTTTCCCAAGTGCTGAGCCGTCTCAGCCCCTGGGAAGGGGTGCCATCTTTTCCCTTTAGGCCAGAAAAAACAAAAAGACCCCTTTTTCCAGTTTGACCGGTCCGACTAAAGCCTGGGGTATCTTGACCCCGGTAAAAATTCCCCCAGCTGTAAGAAGAAATCCTGGGCTTGGGATGGGGCAAGGCGGGGTTTTTAAGCACCCTTTTAAAAGGCCCCCACTGTGTAGGTCCCACGAAATTGTTGCGCATGCAGCTTTAAAGGATCCAATCTGTGAAGTGTCAAACAGTGGGGAATTAAACAAAGCTCCGCGGGTCCCCGCAGCTAGCCCTGGTGCTTGTAGTACGCCTCTGATTTGCTGGCTTTACTATATTCTCCAAGCATGTATCCATTTTCCCCCCTCTTGATTTTTTCGAAGAGGTGAGAGGCTGGGGCATCTCCCGAAAGTTTTGGGGCCCTTTTCGGGGGGGTATTAATTCATGCAGCACCCGAAGACTGAGAGAAAAAGGGTCATGGCAAACCCGAGGAGGGAGGCTGTGATCTGGCCGAACTGGCTGTGACAAAGGAACATGGTCTCTCTGGCGTGTTAAGTCGGACAGGTGAAGGGCTGGAGCTGGAGGGTTATGACCAGTCAGTGGGAGTGACAGCGACTGATGGCTAGGTAGACGTGGTGCTGCATACATTACGGCACTGCGGTCATGATGGCCTATGGAACTGAGACCTTCAACGGCTGGCCTGGTAGAAGCTCTGGCCAGTCTGTCTGCCTCCTGTGGCCCTACATCCTGTTGATGAAGCTGCTGACGAAGGACTTCAATGTTTCGTTCCCTTTCACACTCCTGTGGCAGGTCAGCACGTGGGATTCTCCATGCCTGCCCGAGTTGCTGGCGGACTTCATTCAGGGTTCGGGACTGCTGTTCCAGCTTGTTCTGCAGATCTTGGATAATATCGTCCTTCTCCTCAGACGGGCATCTTCGGATGGAGTAGTGGGCATCGCCCTTTCACCAACCTCACGCTGCCGCAGGGCTTCTTCATGTTGCTCAAACCTTTGGTTGCTCTGCTCCTTATAGTCCCTGAATTCTGAGCAGAGGTCGTTGATCTTACCCATCAGCTCTTCAAAGAGGGTGATTTCACCCTCCATCACCTGGACTGCTCGCCGAATATCCGGATTCGAGGAGCTGGCTGCGGGAGAAGACGCTCCAGACACTGGTTGGGCTTGTAGGCGCTGGCTGGCTAGTAGACATTAGGTTGCAGCGCTCTTGCAGTCTGTGGTAACGTTCTTCGCGTTCCCACTCGTTGGGTATATAGACAGAAACAAAGCAGACACCACACAAAAGGGTATCAGGCAAAAATCAACTTCGAAAATAAGCAATGGGTGACCAATGACAATTTAGGGATAAAATTGGATTAAATGATACCACAAAGGAAAACACATTAAAAGCACATGATATATAGGTAATCCTAATCTACGTGAGGCCAACATAAAAGAAGCAAACAAATAAAACTGGAGAGTGACTTAAAAAAAAACAAAAAAAAACAAACCATTAAGAGAAAAGAGTAAAAAAAAAAAAAGACAAGTCTGAATACTAAAAGAAAGCCGTAAAAAAGGCAGAAAGGCCACAGGATATAAAGAACTTTTAAAAGAAGCAGCAGACAGACCAAAGTAACCACACTTAAAGCAAAACCAATAAAATACGAAAAATTATAAAAAAAAATGCAAGAGAGCCATTCGCACACAGTAGAGAGAAAATAAAAGGAATAAAACAATGGAAAAAAATGGCTCACCGAAACTATTAAAATCATGCATATAACCTACCATAAGAGAACTACGCTGGACGTGATGACGGAGATACCACTCGTAAAAGTAAGGCTGGAAACCATCCCACCGCTGATCACCAAAAATATACTGTGAGGGTAAGCTGCTCTGTAGCCCAGGGGATGCCTTGCGCAATTTGAGTGTATAATTGTTCCCCCTGAAAGACCTAGAACCCCATGAGAGTGGTAGCGGGCAAAGAGGGAATTCTAGGAATGCATAAGTGAAGTATCATTCCAGAGAGTTTCTCCCAACGTAAACCCAATATAAAAAAGAATCTAAATTAAAGCATAAACAATTAAATAAATTACTTTAAGAATGGAATCAGGTAGTAATACACAAAAATTGATATATAAGATGGTATGAAAAAGGGGTCATAATATGAAAATTACGATCTCCTTCACTGATTCTCATTATATAAATTAAGTTAGTGCAGCTCCTAATTGATACATAACACAACTGTCAGGGACACACGTAAACTTTTGTCTCCCTGAAGTACCTGGCGGACCCCGTTGTTGGCTGAAGCCGGCTATAGTTCAGTCATCAAAAATTGGGGTGAGAGAAATACAACTTATTTTGGACCAAGTGCGGGCACCGACTGTTTATTTCGCGGAAAATAGCGTTACACACATGCCGTGACGTCACGGTCGTATATCTTTACAATCATAAAAAGACATAAAATATAGTAATATTTCATAAAATAACAATAAAAATATTTGTTCTCATTAAAATTGAAATGGAGTAAATTATATAAAAGAACGAATAACATCATGAATGGAAAGTGAAGCAAATAAACTAGAAAAACCGAACCCAAACGGGTGTAACTAAAAATAATCCTAAAACTTCCCAAAATCCGTAATTAAAGAAAAAGAAAATATGAAAGAATAACAAAGATGTGGGAGAACGACAAGCGGCGACTGGCACACTGAAAAGTGGCTCCCCCAGAGCGGAAAAGCGAACAGGTTGCGAGATGTCGGTGGTCACGGGGATACGGGAGGCTGCGGTGAGGAGCGCCACTCTTACAATAATAACAACAATAATAATAGCAATAAAATATTATAATTATTATTATCATTTTTATTATCACTATTATAATTACTATTTGTCATTATAATATTTTTTGAATAATAAATGTAATAATAATAAGATTGATAATAATAAAAATTATAACAATAAGAAGGATAATGATAATAATAATAATAACAACAATAATAATAAATAATAATGATAATAATAATTAGTAATAGTAATAATAAAAGCAAAAGTTTTAATAATAATAAAAGCAACAGTATTATTGATAATAATAGTAATAATAATTATGAAAAAAACAAAAACAACAACAACAGCAACAACAATAATAATAATAACAATGATGATAATAATATTAATAACAATAATAATAATAAACAACAACAACTTCAATAATGATAATAACAATATATTGAAGTTGTTGTTGTTATTATATTATTGTTATTAATATTATTATCATCATTGTTATTATTATTATTGTTGTTGCTGTTGTTGTTGTTTTTGTTTTTTCATAATTATTATTACTATTATTATCAATAATACTGTTGCTTTTATTATTATTAAAACTTTTGCTTTTATTATTACTATTACTAATTATTATTATCATTATTATTTATTATTATTGTTGTTATTATTATTATTATCATTATCCTTCTTATTGTTATAATTTTTATTATTATCAATCTTTATTATTATTACATTTATTATTCAAAAAATATTATAATGACAAATAGTAATTATAATAGTGATAATAAAAATGATAATAATAATTATAATATTATTATTGCTATTATTATTGTTGTTATTATTGTAAGAGTGGCGCTCCTCACCGCAGCCTCCCGTATCCCCGTGACCTCCGACATCTCGCAACCTGTTCGCTTTTCGCTCTGGGGGAGCCACTTTTCAGTGTGCCAGTCGCGCTTGTCGTTCTCCCACATCTTTGTTATTTTCATATATTCTTTTTCTTAATTACGGATTTTGGGAAGTTTTTAGGATTAG
>NW_023662688.1:0-15836 GCF_015228065.2 Penaeus monodon | reverse complement strand
TTATTAATTTTAAAAATTTTTTAAAATTTTTAATTTTTTAGTATATTATTTTTTTTTTGCAAAATACTATAACCAAAACAAAATAAAGTAATAACAATAATAATTAAAAATAATAACGTTTTTTATAATTATTTTTATTCATTATTTTAAATTAGTACGTTTTTTACTGTAATTTACTTTTTATAAAAATTATTTTTGAATTATACTACCATACAATAATAAAAATGATAAATAACAATAATAATATAATAAAATTTATAACCCTAGCATTATTATTATTATTATTATACTTATTATTATTATTGTTTTTATTACAGTTATAAAAATTTTTTTTTGGGCAATAATACAATAATTAAATAAAAAATCAAAAATAATAATAAATAATATTAATAATAATTAAAATAATAAAAAAATAATAATAATAAAATAATAATAAAAATAATAAAATAATATTAAAATTTTATCAAAATACCTTTATTTCACTTTCTCTCATTTTTTGTTTAAAAAAAAATTTCTGGTAATTATTATCATTTTTACCCTAAAAATTGCCGAAATCACAAAAAATAAAAAAAAGTCTTTTTGGGAGTATACTCTCTAAAGGCATATTTCGCTAGATTTTGCGCTTTTTCGATTTGGGAATGTTTTTCTTTTTCCCCTTTTTTATTTATATGGAACAATTCCGTTTTTATACCATCATTATCATGATTATCATCATTTTTCCTTATCATCATATTTCATCATTATAAACATTAACATCATTATCTCATATTAATTATTATCACATTTTTGAAAATTGTTATCATTATTTTTTTGCAATCATTGGAGTTTATATATATTTTTGCAAAAATCTAAAAACCCCACAACAATAATAATAGTATAACAAAAATAATAACAATAAAAACTTTTTTTAAAATAATTATTTAATTCATTATTTTAAATTAGTATCGTTATTACTGTAATTTTTTACTGTTATAAAAATTTATTTTTGCTTTATATACCAGTACAAATAATAATAATGATAATAATAACAAAAATAATACTAATAACAATATTAAACCACTAGCATTATTTTTATTATTATTATACTTTTATTATTATTGTTTATTACAGTTATAATATTTTTGGCAAAAATCTAAAAATTTAAGATATAAAAATAAGAAATAAAATAATAATAATAAGATAATGATAATATAAAAAAATAAAAAAAATTTAATAAAAATAATAATATTAAAAATAATAAAAAAATAATAATAATAATAAAAAATAAAATAAGAAATATTCAAATGTTATAAAAATTTCTTTAAAATCTCATTTTAACACTTTATTGTTTGTTTAATACAATTTGGAAATTATTATCATTTTTCCCCAAATTTCCCAAAATCACCAAAGAAATAAAAAAAAACGTCATTTTGGAGTATCTCCCAAAAGGCTATATTTTGCTAGATTTTGCCGCTTTTTGACTTTTGGGAAATGCTTTCTTTTACTTTTTTATTTTATATAGGGAACAATTCCTGTTTTTTCATCCATTATCATGTTTATCATCTTATTTCGTTATCATCATCATTATCACATTATCATCATTATCATCATCATTATCCATTATTGAAATTTATTATCATCATTATGCAATTGTTATCATTATTATTGAATCTTTGGATTTATGTATATATTTTTGTAAAAATACTAATAACCCAACAATAAAAATATAATAACAATAATAATAACAATAATAACGATTTTAAAATAATTTTTTTATATATTATTTAATTAGTATAATAAAAACAATAATAACGATTTTTTTAATCATTTTTTTAATTCTTATCTTAATTTGTATCGTTATTACTGTAATTATTTTTTAAATAATTATTTTGAAATTAATACCATACAAAATAATAAGAATAAAAACATAAATACTAATAAAAATAGTATAACCACTCATTATTATTTTTATAATTATTATTATTATTTTTATTATTATTTTTTTTATTATTATTATTGTTTTTATTACATTAATTTTTTTTTGGCAAAAATACTAAAAATTAAGATAATAGTAATAATAATGATAATAATAAAAAATTAAAAAATAATGAAAAAAAAAAATAATAATAATAAAAAAATAAAAAACAAATATAATAATAATAATAAATAATAAAAAAATTTAAATTTTATAAAATTCTCTTTATTTTTACTTTTTATCATCTTATTGTTATGATTAATACAATTCGGGTAATTTTTACCCTTATGGAGTATACTCTAAAAAGGCTATATTTCGCGATTTTGCCGTTTTTTTCGACTTTTGGGAATGTTTTTCTTTTACCTTTTTATATTTATATGGAGAAAATTTCCCTGTTATTATCATCATCATTATCATGATTATCTCATTATTATCGTTTATCATCTTACCCCAATTATCATCATTACATCATCATTAAAATCTTTTTGCAATTATTATCATCATTATTGCAATTTTTATCATTTTTATTGCAATATTGGATTATGTACTTTTTTTGAAATAAATAAAAACCCACAAAAAAATAATAGAATAACAATAATAAAAACAATAATAACGATTTTAAATCATTTTTTAAATTTTTCATTATTTTATTAGTATCGTTTTTACTGTATTATTATTTTATAATAATTATTTTTGCATAATACACCAGTACAAATAAAAAAATTAATAATAAAAATAATAATATAAAAAAAATTTTTAAAACCACTAGATTTATATTATTTTTGTTATTATACGTAAATATTTTTTTTTGGCAATAATCAAAAATTAAGATAATAGAAATAATAATAAAATAAAAATAAAAATAAAAAATAATAAAAATAATAAAAATAATAGAAATAAAAAAATAAAAATAATAATAAAAATAATAATTAAGAAAAAATAATAAAATAAAAAAATAATAAAAATAAATTTAAAATGTTTAAAATTTTTTCCTTTATTTCATTTTTTATCATCATTATTGTTATGTTTAAAATACAATTTCTGGTAATATTTCATTATTACCCTAATAATTGCCGAAATCCCAAAGGAAAAAAAAAACTCATTTTGGGTTACCCCAAAAAAAGGCTATTTTTTCCCTAGTTTTTTGCAGCTTTTCGACTTTTGGGAATGTTTTTCTTTTCCCTTTTTTTATTTTATATGGAGAAAAATTTCCTGTTATTACATCATCATTATCGTTTTACATCATTTTTATCGTTTCTCATCATTATCATCATTTCATCATCATTATCATCTTTTATTGCATTTTATCACATTTTACAATTGTTATCTTATTATTGAATCTTTGGAGTTATAGATATATTTTTACAATAATACTAAAAAACCACAACAATAATAAAGTAATAACAATAAAAAAACAATAAACGTTTTTTATAATAATTATTTATATATTATCTTAATTATATCGTTATTACTGTAATTATTACTTTTAAAAATTTATTTTTGCAATTATATACCCACAAAAAATAAAATGATAATAATAACAAAAATAATACAAAATAACAAATTAAAACCACTAGCTTATTATTATTATTATTAATTTATTTTTTTTTGTTATTTTTAATTATAATATATTTTTTGGCATAATACTAAAAATTTAAGATAATAGTAATAATAATAAAAATAAAAATAATAAAATCATAATAAATAATAAAAATAATAATAATAATAATAATAATAATAATAATAAAAAAGATAATAAAAATAATAAAATAATAACAAAAATAATAATAATAATATTAAAAAGTTTAAAAATTCTTTTATTCCACTTTTTATCATTATTGTTGATTAAAATATTTGAAATTATTATCTTTTTACCCTAATAATTGCCGAAATCACCAAAAAAAATCGAAAAAACGTCATTTTGAGTATATCTCAAAAGGCTATTTTTACTAGTTTTTGCCGCTTTTTCGATTTTTGGGAATGTTTTTTTTTCATTTTTATTTTAAAATTGGAGACAATTCCTGTTATTATCATCATCATTATCATGATTATCATCATTATTTCGTTATCATCACATTATCATCATTTAATCTTTATATCACCCTTATCATCTTTATCATCACATTATCATCTTATTGAAATTTATTATCATCATTATTGCAATTTTTATCATTATTATTGCAAAAATATAGTAATATTTTTGAAAATAATACTAAAAAACCCACAACAAAATAATAGTAATAAAAATAATAATTACAATAATAACGTTTTTTATAATTATTATTTATTCATTATCTTTTAGTATCTTTTTACTGTAATTATTATTTTTATAAAAATTTTTTTTGCAATTATCCCCCATACAAATAATAATAATGAAAAAAAAATAACAAAAAATAATGCTAATAAAAATATTATAACCATAGCATATTATTATTATTATTTACTTATTATTATTATTGGTTATATTACTTAAAATTTTTTGGCAATAATACAAAAATTTAAAGATAATAGAAAATAAAAAAATAATAATAATAATATAATAATAATAATAATAAAATAATAATAAAAATAAAAAAATAATAATAATAATAATAATTTAAAAATATTAATTTACAAAATACTTTTATTTCACCTTACATTCATTTTTATGATAATACAATTCTGGTAATTATTATCATTATTACCTAATAATTCCCAAAACACCAAAAAAATCGAAAAAAAGGGTCATTTTGGAGTATACTCTTAAAGGCTATATTTCGCTGATTTTGCCGTTTTTTGATTTTTGGGAATGTTTTTTCTTTTCCCTTTTTTTATATTAATAGGGAGAAAATTCCTGATTATCACATCATTGTCATGATATCCATTATTATGTATCTCATCATTATATCATTATCATATTATCATATTTTTTCACATTTTTGCAATTGTTATCATCATTATTGCAATTGTTACTTTATTATTGCAAAATTGGAGTTATATATATATTTTGCAATAATAAATAACCCACAAAAAAATAATGTAATAAAAAATAATAATAACAATAATAACGATTTTAAAATTTTTTTTATCATTATTTAAATTTGTATCGTTTTACTGTAATTTTACTTTTATAATAATTATTTTTGCAATTATACTACCAGTACAAATAAAATAATGATAATAAAAAACAAATAATCTAATAAAAATTTTATAACCCACTACATTATTATTAAAATTATTATATTTTTATTTTTTATTGTTATTATTACAGTTATAAATATTTTTGGCATTAATATAATAATAAAGATAATAGTAAAATAATAATAATAATAATAATAAAAAAATAGTAATAATAATAAAATAATACAAATAATATTAAAGTTATAAAAAATTCTCTTTATCCATTTTTATCATCTTTTGTTTGATTAATAAATTTGGAAATTATTATCATTTTACCTAAAATCGCCGAAATCCCCAAAAGAAATTGAAAAAACCCCTTTTGGAGTATACCTCAAAAGGCTATTTTTCGCTAGATTTTGCCCTTTTCGACTTTTGGGAATTTTTTTTCTTTTACCTTTTTTATATTATATATGGAGAAATTTCCCTGTTATTATCATCATCATTATCATGTTACATCATTTTATCGTTATCATCATCTTTCATCTTTCATCATTACCCTACTTTAAAATCATTATTGAAATTTTATCATAATTGCAATTTTATCATTTTATAGAAATCTTTGGGATTTATGAAAATTTTTTGCAAAAATCCCAAAACCACAACAATAAAATGTAATAACAATAAAAAAACAAAAATAAGATTTTATAAAAAATATTTAATCTTTATCTTAATTAGTATCGTTTTTACTGTAATTTTATGTTTAAAATTTTTTTAAAATATACTCCCAGTAAAATAATAAAAATGAAATAAAAACAATAAAATATAATAACAATGTTATAACCATAGATTTTTATTATTATTATTATACTATATTATTATTTTTTATTATTACAGTTATAATATTTTTTTTTGGAAATAATATAAAATTGTAATAGTAAATAATATAATAATAATAATAATAATAAAAATAATAAAAATAATAATAATAATAAAAAATTAGATAATAAAATTTTTAAAATTTATCAAAATTCTCTTTATTCTCATTTTTACCTCATTTTTGTTGATTAATACAATTTGGAATTTTTAAATTTTATTCCTAATAATTGCCGAAATCACCAAAAAAACAAAAAAAAAGTCTTTTTGGAGTGAAATCTAAAAAGGTATATTTCGCTGATTTTGCCGCTTTTCGATTTTGGGAATGTTTTTCTTTTACCTTTTTTATGATTATATATGGAAAAATTCCTGTTATATCACATCTTTATCATGATTCTATTATTATGTTATCATCTCATTATCACCATTATCATCATCTTTATCATCATTTTCATTTTTTATCATCATTATTGCAATTATTTATCTTTATTGAAATTTTTATCTTTATTATTGAAATCATTGGGTTATAGAATTTTTTTGCAAAATACTAATAATCACAACAATAAAAATAAAATAACAAAAAAATTAAAAATAACGTTTTATAATAATTTTTATATCCTTACTTATTTTTCGTTTTACTGTATTATTACTTTTAAAAAATTAATTTTTGCAATTATACTACCAGTACAAATAATAATAATGATAATAATAACAATAAAATACAAATAACAATATCAAAACCACTATTATTATTTTTAATATTATACTTATTATTATTATTGTATTATTACAGTTATAAATTTTTTTGGCAAAATATAAAAAATTTAAGAAATAGTAATAATTGATAATAAAATAAAAATGTTTAAAAAATAAAACCACTAATAATAAAATAATTAATAATAATAAAAATAATAAAAATAAAAAAAAATAATAATATTTCAAATGTTAAAAAATTCCTTTATTCTCATTTTTATCATATTTTTTTATGATATACAATTCTGGTAATTTAAATTCTTTATTCCCCTAAAAATTTGCCAAAATCACAAAGAAACCAAAAAAAAACGTCTTTTTGGACATACTTTAAAAAGGCTATATTTCGCTAGTTTTTCCCGTTTTTTTCGATTTTTGGGAATGTTTTCTTTACCTTTTTTTATATTTTTGGAGACAATTCTTTTATTATCATCATCTTACATATTATCATATTTTCGTCATCATCATCATTACACCCCTTATCACTTATCATCATTATTGAAATTTAATTTTTCCTTTATTGAATTGTTACATTATTTGCAATCAGGGGAGTTTTTATAAAAATTTTTGCAATAATACTAAAAACCCAAAAACAAAAATAAAGTAATAACAAAAATAAAAGAATAATAACGATTTTAAAATAATTTTTATATTTTTATTTAATTAAAATATCGTTATTACTGTAATTTTACACTTTAAATAATTATTTTGCAATTATAATACCAGTAAAAATAAAATAAGATAAAAATAAATAATAATAAAATAACAATTTATAACCACTAGCATTTTATTATTATTATTTACTTATTATTATTATTGTTATTATTACAGTTATATATATTTTTGGAAAATACTAATAATTTAAGAAAATAGAAATAAAAATAATAATAATAATAATAATAAAAAAAAAATAATAATAATAAAATAATTTTAAAATTTATAAAAAATTCTCTTTATTCTCACTTTTATCATCATTTTTGTTATGATTAATACAATTCTGGTAATTTTTATCTTATTACCCTAAAAATTGCCGAAACCCCAAAGAAATAAAAAAACGTCATTTTGGATTTAACCCAAAAAGGCTATTTTGCTAGATTTTCCCGCTTTTTCGACTTTTGGGAAGTTTTTCTTTACCTTTTTTATTTTATATATGGGGGGACAATTCCTGTTATTTCTCAATCATGATTTTCTCATTTTTTCCCTTATCATCATCTTATATCATTACATCATATCATCATCATTACCATCTTATTGCAATTATTATCATCATTTTTGAATTTTTAAATTTTATATTGAAAATCATTGGAGTTATTTTTATTTTTTTTGCAAAAATTAAAACCAAAAAAATAATAATAGTAATAAAAAATAATAAAAACAATATAACGTTTTATAATAATTATTTATATCATTATTTTAATTGTATCGTTTTATGTAATTATTATGTATAATAATATTTTTGAAATTTTATACTACCAGTACAAATAAAAATAATGTAAAAAAATAATAATACTAAAACAATATTAAAAAACCACTAGCTTTTTATTTTTTATTATACTTATTTTTTTATTGTTATTTTTACAGTTTAAATATTTTTTTGGAAATAAACTAAAAATTTTAAGAAAATGTAATAATAATAATAATAATAAAAATAATAATAATAAAAAAATATAATTAATAAAAAAATAAAATAATAATAAAAATTCAAATGTTATCAAAATTCTTTTTTTACTTTTATCTCATTATTGTTATGATTAAATATATATTTTTATATTTTAAATTTGATGTTTTTTATAAATCCACACCACCAACACACACACAAACACACCCAAAAAAATTATATATATATAATATAATATAATATTTAATATATATAATATATATATATAAAATTTATATATATGATGACTAGATATGATGAAAAACGATAAATGTGATAAATCATGAAAAATTGATGATAAAACAGGAATTTTGCGAAATCATAAAAAGGTAAAAAAAAAAAACCCAAAAAGTCGAAAAAGCGTAAAAATCTAGCGAAATATCCCTTTAGAGTGTACTCCGAATGTTTTTTTTTTTCGATTTTTTTGATGATTTGGCAATTTGGGGTAATAATGATAAAAATTCCCCAAATTTTTTTTTAATCATGACAAAATGCTGATAAAAATGAAAATAAAGGAATTTTGATGACATTTTGATGATTATTAAATTATTAATATTATCATTATATTAATATTATATTTTTTATTACATTTTATTATTATTATTGTTATTTTATTATCATTATTATTATTATTTTTTTTTAATATCATTATTATTATTATTATTATTATTTATTTTTATTTTTATCTAATATTATTTTATTATTTTTATTATTATTATTTTTTTAAATTTTATTATCATTATCATATTTTTGTTATTAGTATTTTACCAAAAAAATCATAACAGTAATAATAAAAATTAATAATAATAATAAGTATAATAATAATAAAAAATTCGTTAAAATATTGTCTTTATTATTAAATTTTTATTCTTTTACCTTATATTTTGGTATAATTGTTTTTGGGTTTTGCCTATTGTCTTCGGTTGTCATTTCCATTTGGCTCCATTTGTCATTTTTTTTTGTTATATGTTTTTTGGTTGCCATATTGTCATTTGGTTTTATTCGTCTTTTGGGTTCCCAAATTTTGTGTTTTTTCCCTTTGGGGACTCTCGAAAAAACATTTTGTATTAAGACATCATTTTTTTATTACTGATTTTTTTGTATATTGTGGTTTTAATTTTGTTATTAACATGATGACTAATCAGTTTTAAAATAAAAAATTTTGAAAGAAATTTTTTGTTTTTATTAAAATGAACGTTTTATTTTAGTCAACGGGGAATTTGTAATTTGGGTTTATTGATGACACAGTTGCTTCCGTTAAAAAGAATTTTTTGTTAATTTATCATTTCGGTTAGCTAATCCCATTCAGGAAAAATTTGAACGCCGGGGCATAATTACCTAATTAATCCCAATAAAAGGAAGAATAATATAGTGAATAAGTTTATATTTAAAATGATTGATTATTATTCACCCTCTTTATTTCATAATCATTTTTTTTTATTTTGTTGTTATTCTTCTAATTCAGATAAATTTTTTTTTATTATATAATTTTTTTTTACTTTTCATTTTTATGGTTCAATTTTTATTTAATTTTTTTGTCATTTTTGTGTTTATCTATTTTTGATTCTTTTTTTTTGTTATTTATATTTTTTATATATTTATTTTTTTATTTTTTTTTTTTTACCACCGAGATATATTTCATTTTTATCAATTGTTTCTATTATTTGCGATCAACTTTCAGAGATTTATTTTCGTTTACTTCCGTCTGTTTTATCTTATTTTTAGCTTCCCAAATTCCTCTTTTCATTTTTTTTCCTTTCTATTAATTTTTTTTTAATTTTATTTTCTTCATTTCCCCATAATCAAATATAACAATCCTTGTGTTGTGGTTGCGGTGTTGAAATTTTTTTTCTTTTTCTTATTTTTCTATTTCATCTTTAAGTTTCATATTTACTTTTTTTTGTTTTCTGTCTTTTGGTTTTTTTTTTCGTTGTTCTTGCTTAACCTTGTTTTATTTTTTATTTCATTCTAATTTTATTTTTAAAATTTAATTTAATTATTTTTATTATTATTACACTATTTTTTTTTAATGTTTAAACTAATTTTATGTTTCTTCTACTTTCCTTCTTCTTTTATTTTTAAACCCCTCTTTTCTTTTTGTTCCCTCTTTTTTTTTATTGTTTGTTCCCCTTTCCTTGTTTTTCTTATTTTTAAGTTTTCCTTTTCTTTTATTATTATTTAAACTTTTTCTCTTCTTAATTCCCTTTTTTTTGGTCGTTCTTCCCTTTGCTCTTATTTTTTTTTCTCATTCTTCCCTTATTGCTTGTCTTTTTTGGGTCCTTCTTCCCTTTTCGTCTTTTTTTTCTTTTTTCATTTTTCCCTTTTTGCTTCGTCTTTTTTGGATCGCTTCCTTCCCTTTTTCTGTTCCTTTCCCAGTTCCGGGTGCGCCTCGAGCAGGGTCGTCGTTCCCGCCAAGGGAGAAAACTCCCGCTGGATGATCCAAAAAGGGGGGCCTCCCTTTTCCCCTCGAGCCTTTCTTCCCCCCCCCCTTGGGGAAAGCTATTGGGCGAGCCTCTATGTGAGGGGGAGCTTAGTGCCAGTTTGGGGTGGGGGTGAGGCAAGAGAGCGCCGAGGGGGGAGAGCCCCTGCTGTTGGGGGGGCGGCCAGCATGAGAGGTGGGGGGGCAGAGGCACACACACATACACACCATTTGAAAAAATAATTTCATATATGTACTTACATATATATTAGGGTGTGTATGTATATATATATTATAAATTATATATAATAATTATATATATATATTAATATATTTGCATATACATAGATATAAATAAAAACATTTAACATACCCACGTATTTATATAGATAGATAATTTGTAATAAAAAGATAGGTAGATATGTATTTATACATAGTATGTGTGTGTATATGTACAGTGATAATTTTTATATGTATATAATATAATTCCCTTTTTTTATTTTTTTATTTTTATTTTCATGTGTTTTTGTGTGTATAAGTATGTATATTGTATTTTTTTATATGTCCAGTTGATAATTGGCTATCTACCTACCTTCCTACCTACACTTTATTTCTTTCCACGATCTACCTATCTAGTTATCTACTACCTACCCACGTACCTCCTAGTATCTGCTATCATCAACCCCCCTTTTCTTGTAGTCAGCCCTTTTCCCCGGCCCCTTATCTATTTTTGATCCCCTGCCCAGTATCTTGGGTTTGGGTTTAAATTACGTTAGGGTTTTTTGGTTTTGTTATATTAGTTAGGATAGATTTTAAAAGGTTTTGATTTGGTTGGTACTTTTGTTACGTTAGTTTGGTTAGGTTAGGTTTGTTTTATATAAATTAGGTAGGGGGTTTGGGCCCTTTTTTGGTTAGGTGACATTTTTGGTGGGATAGATTGGTTTTTTTTTATTTTAGCTGGTTCGTTGGTTTAGGATATGTGTTTAGTTAAGGTTATATTAATTTATTAGGTTAGATTTCTTAGGCAGGTTGGGTTTTTTATCTTTGGTTGTATTAGATTAGAAAGGTTTTCTATTTTGTCCTGTTATGTTATGTTAGATTTGGGTTTTTAAAGTTAGTTTATTTTTGTTATGTTCCCTTTATTAGTTGTTTGGGGTTTTTAGGTTTGGTTTTTGTTAAGTTTAATTTATTTAATTAGAGAAAGGTTTTTGTTCGTTAGTTTTGGGTTTTGTTAGATTAGGTTTCGTTAGTTGATTGACTAATTTTGGTTAGATGGATTAGGTTTTGGTTTAGTTTAAATTTGGGGATGTAGGGTTTTGGTTGGGTTTGGTTTGTTTTTAAATTAAGAGGGTTTGGTTTAGTTTCCCTTTGATAAGCTTAAGTTAAATTCGATTTGGTTTTGTTAGGGTATATAATTGTTACGCTAGAAATTTACCTTTTCTTAGATAGCTTGGTTTTTTTGGGCTAGTTTTTCTTAGATTTTGTTCGTTTCTTTTAGATTAGGTTTAGTTAGGGAAGGGTTTGGTTAGATTATTTTGGGTTATCAGGTTAGGGTTTTTAAAACTTAAAAAGGGTTTGGTTAGGTTAGGTTAGGTTAGGGGTTTAATTTTAATTAATTTGGGTTAAGTTAAAAATTCGTTTAGGTTTAGTTATTTAGTTTTTGGGTTGGGTTAGTTTGTTTTTAGTTGGGTTATTTAGGTTTCGGTTAGGTTAGTTAAAGGTAAATTGGGTTTTAATTTTTGGAAAGGGTTTTGGTTTTAATTAATTTTGGGTTTAGTTAGAGTAGGTTGTTTAGTTAGGGTTTTGCTAATTTTCCTTTTGAAAAAATTAGGTTGGGTTTAAAGAAGGTTAGCTCACTTTTTTTACCCTGCTAGGGTTAGTTTTAGTTGGGTTTAAAGATTAGATGTTAGGTTTAGTTAGGTTTTGTTAATTATTTTATCTTATGTTTTTTTGGGGTTATTTCAGGTTCATTTAAGTTAAGTTAGATCGGTTTAGTCAGGTTGGGGGAAAGGGTAGGGTATATTATTTTTGGGTTGTTACATTTTTTAACCCCAAACGTAAGAAAAATGTAATCCATCATTTTTTAACCAAAACCTAAAAAAAAACCAAATTTAAAATCATCAAAAAATAAATAAACCCTAATTTTTAAATTAAAAAAAACCTAATAAACAAGATTAATAAAACAAAATTGATTCCTAATTTTAAACTAACGAAACAAACTTAAAAAAACAAAACTAACCTCCCCTTTAACCAAACTCCCCCCCTACTTAAAAAAAACCCTAATCAAACCCAACCCTATCAAAACATAGCCAAAATAAACCCTGAAATAACTTTCAAAAATACATCACCCTAATCAAACCACCATAGCTAACCTAAATAAAAAAAAATAAAACCTAACGGGACTTAAAAAATCAAATCTAACCAAACCCCAAAACTTAACTAAACCTAACCTTAATTTAAAAAACCTGATTTGAGGGCGATTTAACAAAATTAAAAACCTAAGTAACTATACCAAATTTTAACCAAACAAAATTTACTCAAAATAAACTTAATCTAACTTAAAAAAAACCTAAAATAAAAAAAAACCCAACTAAACCAACCTAAACCCAAAACTAAACCAACTTAACCAACTACACCTAATCAAAACCCAAAAAAAAAGTAAATAAATGTTTCTTTTGTGCGTGGGGTGTATAAAGGTATATATATATTTTTTTTTTATGGTTATTAATATTTTATTATATGTGTGTGTATATATTATATCTGTGTATATATAAAAATTTATATATATATATATATATATAAAATGGTGTGTGTGTGTGTAGTGTGGGGTGTGGGGGTGGTGTATGTTTGTGTGTGTGTGTGTGTGTGTGTGTATAATATGTATATATATATATTTTTTTCTATGGTTTATATATATTTACATATATGATATATTTTATAGGGTCAGAAGAACCTTTCCGTTAAAAGAAGAAGAAGCCTCTACATACCCCGCCTTTTTCTAGACCCTGCAACGGGGCGCGAATCCCGGGAAGCCTTTGCCTCGCCCCCGCCGTCCGTGTACACGAAACACATCCTTCCTCCATACTTTCCCAGAATCGCAACCTTTGGGGTTTCCTAGTCAATCTTTTTAAAAAAAAGGTCGCTGGCCCAGCGACGACAGACCCGCCTACCCGCACGCTGACCCGGGCTGAAAAATCTTTTCCGCGTTGTACCATCCTCTCATTACCAATTATAATCGTTGTGAAAATTTTGGCAGGCCAACCCCTTGGGCCTTTATTGGATGCCCTTCCCAATAAACCCCGGTTTTGCCCCCGCGGTGACTTCCCTAAAGAACATGCGTTCGGGTTCCAAGGTGATATATATATTTTTAATATTATATATATATATATAATAGATTATATATTATATAAAATATATATATAAAATATAAGAAAAGAAATGATTACCTTTTAAAAAAAAAAAAAAAAAAGGGAAAAACCGGCACTTCCTTTGGGAAAGGAACGGGGGGAAAACCCTACAATTCTCAACCCCGGGGCATCACAACGTGAAAACTGCAATTGGGGTATCAGGCCGGTGACCACCCCGGGGGCTCAGCAGAAACCTACCCCTTAAATGATGGGTGAAAAGATTATATTATATATAATATATAAAGATATAAAAAAATTTGATAAAAAGGGGGGAGAAAAAAAATAAGGGAAAAAAAATAAATAGAATTTGAGAAAGGGGGATATGAGAAAAAAATAATTATAAAAATAAAAAAAAAAAAATTAATATAAAATATATAAAAGGGGTATTTTAAATAAAAATAAATATATAAATAAATATATGTTAATATAAGTATAATAGAAATAAATAGAAATTATAAAAGGGGGTTTTAAAATATATTTTTTAATATAGATAAAATTTTAATATAAAATAAGAAAAATGTTTTGGGGGTTTAGATATTTGAAATAATATAGAGATAATGGATATTAAAAAGGAAGAAAAAATATAAATTGGTAAAATAAAATAAATATATATTTTAATATAAATATTATAAAAAACTCAAGCAAAAATAATAATATATCAAAGTAAGATAAATTATATATAATATTATATTAATTTTAAACCATCATATGTGTGTATATATAATATTATAAAATTATAAATATAGTATACTACATATATATTAAATATAATAGACTATAAATAATATATAGTATATATAATAAAATAATATATATTATTATATATTTATATAATTAAAACCTTAGAAAAGAAAATTAATATTACAATTGTACACCACACACACCAACACACACACACACACACACACCACACCCCACCCCAAACACCACACACAATATATATATATATATTATATATATATATATATTATATATATATATATATATATATATTTTCTTAAAAAATTATATATAATATATATAGACAAAAAAAATTTTATTATAAAATATAACCAAAAATACAAATAATATAACATACACACAACCACACCCACAAAACCAAAAAAAACCCCCAAACACCAATATGTTTTATATTTTATACATAATCGTATATTATAGATGAGATAGATATAATAGATGTGCACAAACAACACACACGTGATACACACACAACACACACCCCCCAACCCCAACACAACCCCCAACCCACACATAAATATATTAATATAATATATACTATAATTTTTAATATAATATATATAATTATAATATAAAATATACAGATGAATATAGATATGATGTGGTTTATACACATTATATATAAAAAAAATATATTAATATTTTAAATATACAACACCACACACAAAATTTATATATATATGAAATTATATAATATATAATATTATATATATATTTAATATATATTTTATATATTTATATAATAATATATTATTAATATATAAAATTATTATAAATATTATAATTAAATATATATCCACTAGAAAAAAAAAATTTAGATTTTAATATATATAGGTATATATTTTAATGTAATATGTATATAGTTATATTTATATAATATTATAATATATATATATATATATATAAAATTATATTTATGAATAAAAAAAATAAAATTTT
>NW_023662687.1:0-10000 GCF_015228065.2 Penaeus monodon | reverse complement strand
TTGGCAATATGCACCATGTTGATCTTGTAACTGAATCGATAATTAATCCTGCTACAGACGAGTGATCACCCTCTTAATTCATCATAATCCATAAATGTCCCTCTAATGATGCCTAACGCGCTCACCTGAAGGATGTCTCCTCCTCTCCGAAGTAATAAGAGAATCTGAATAAGAGGAAGAAGAAGCACACAAACAAACAAACATGCACCCAGCTGCTGACATACGCAAAGTCCGAGAACAGGGAACACCGCCTTCCGTTCCTACTGCCCCCGATCCACATTCCTCATATCCCGATAGGAAGCAATAATGGTAGAGGAAGGAAGACGCAAACAAACAAATAGCACAAAAGACCGATGGACGTACTAGTTCACCCCATTCCCTCCCCCTCACACCACAATATTCACCATGTTTGAATTTGTAACTGAATCGATAATTAACCCTGCTACAGACGAGTGACCACCCCTTCTAATTCATCATATCCATAAATTACCATCTAATGATGACTAATACGTTCACCTAAAGGGTGTCTCTACTCCTCTCCAAAGCAATAATAAGAATAAGAATAAGAGGAAGAAGCACACAATCAAACAAAAATGCATACAGCTGCTGACACACGCAAAGTCCGAGAACAGGGAAGCCTCCATCCCCCGACCCGCATTCCCCCATATTCCGTTACGGAGCAATAATGGTAAAAGTCTTGACACGTCGGTTACGTTAAATCGCCAAAACATCCCAATATTAAGAATTCATTGCAATCAAAAGGATTATAAAATACGTTGCTGAAATCAATATGTCTTTATTAAGTCTTCATATATGCCTTTTAGTACAAACAAACAGACACAAATACAAATCATATCGCCCCGAATTTCATATAACGAGGGTGATAATATGATCATTTCTTCTTATTCAGAGGTAATGACGGTGGCGGTGCACTCTCGTCTTGAGGTGTAACCAACCAAGAAAAGGAAATCCATTTTAACC
This sequence comes from Penaeus monodon, assembly GCF_015228065.2. Classification (NCBI taxonomy): domain Eukaryota; kingdom Metazoa; phylum Arthropoda; class Malacostraca; order Decapoda; family Penaeidae; genus Penaeus; species Penaeus monodon. The sequence continues at coordinate 9,019 of NW_023662687.1, read as the reverse complement.
CTTACTAAGATTGACAATGTTCGCATTACGTAAATATAAGACAAAAATATATGCATATGACACTATCCATTTCTCACTCCATATGCATATATAAAAAAAAATACTTGCAAAGACCATAATCAATATCTTTACAAATGTTTACAAATGCATAATATAACAAAGATGCAACTCTAATAAGAATATCTCAACAGAAATTTCTTAACTTCGCGGGAACGATTGATAAACTTGTGAACTCCTCTCTTCTTTTAACATGTTATACTAGTCGTTCTTACATCCCAAAGGTATCTTCATAATAAAAATACAATTCAGTGAAAAGGATCATGAAAACTCTTGTTGTACCCAACATGCCTTTAATATGACTTTCAAGAACACAAACACGCGTCCTAACAGGTGATAACACAAATAAGATAAAAATAACAGGCTTATATTTTTTTGTGTAAATGTAAATGCGATAACTACCACTACGCACGTTTGAAAATTGCAGGCTTATACAACAGGTTAATCATAATATAATAGACCCTAATAAGAATAACAACAGAAATTTCTTAACTTCGCGGGACGGTTGATAAGCTATCTTACATCCCAAAGGCATCTTTCTAATAAAAATACAATTCACTCAAAAGGATCATGAAACTCTTGTTGTACTCAATGTCTTTATTATGACTTTCACAAACACACACCCTAACAGGTGATAATACAAATATAATAAAAATAACAAGTTTAAATTTTCTGTGTAAATGTAAATGCGATAACCACTATCTCATACCTTTGAAAATTTCAGGCTTATACAACAGTTTAATTACCTAACAGGTTGAAAAGTCACCGGTTTTATTCTATTTAGAGAGCATTAATAGGGTTTTCAACAAATCTGCGCGAGACCAAAGACGGGTTTCCCCATCCTATTTCCGTCTGAACAGTTAATTATCTACCAACTAGGACCACACCTGTCCCCACGTGCTGAACCAGTTATGTTTTGCTAATAACCTCAAGGGCAATGCGGTATATTCCTAAAATGTTCCCGCCTCAGCTCTCAATTTTGTACAATCTACAATGCAAACTAGGAAATATGTTCAGCTTTCCCATATGTATAACTCTGTGCATGCCAATACAGTGCATTCTCTTCTGATATAAAAAGACCAGGGTAAACACTGATTAGGGATCCTCTGTTTATGATGATATAAGAAAAAGATGAATTAGAACAGAAGGTGGACTAGCTTTTCAGTAATTTACTCCCCCTCCACAAAATTGTCTATAGTACCTCCCCACAAGTATATACGAAGAAAAGGAACTATGCAATGGTAACCACTAATGTTGGTTACTATAGTTTCATTCATCTAGCAAATATGATGTTTTGTCTCCTACAAGAACGGGAAAAATATTGTAAAACGACACAAATAACCTTGCCGACGGAAAATAATCCAACTAAACTTTACTTCTCGATTTCCCTGCCATGGTCTTTCTCACCAGCCTACAAACATGCTATAAGAGACGGGGCTAGATAAGTTGCTATCTTTAAGTCGGACTACGGCGATTGTAGTTTCATTTATCTAGCAAATATGTTTTTTTTTTGTCTCCTACAAGAACGGGAAAAATATTATAAAAGGACACAAATAACCTTGCCAACGGGTATAATTCAACCAAACTTTACTTCTCGATTTCCCCGTCATTGCCTTTCTACAAATATGCAGCAAGAGATGGAGCTAGATAAGTTGTTATCTTTAAGAGACGATCACCTCACCGCCGGTCTATGGTGATTTACTCTATCGGGAAACGTACATTCAGCCACCGCTTTTTAAGTAACACATGCATATATTTTCTCAAATCTCCCTATACAAAGAGAAAATATTTTTTTACGTTGGCACTGAATAAAACTTGACACTCGATCTCTTTAATATTTTCTGAATATCTTAATACAAAGTCATACCAAATGAAAAAAATACATATATATCTTAACATCCTTTGCCTATGATTTTTCACTATGTCCCTAGTTGTTGTAGTAGCGAAAACATTTAAGGCCTCTATAAACTATTTTTATCTTCAAAAAATCAAAACACCTGTATAACAAGAAGGCTTTCACTTGAATATTTTTCCCTTTTAACAACTATGTCTTTATCAAAAACAAAAACTTTTATAAGATATAAAAAAAGAGGTAAAATAATATAACCCCCATGTTATAAAGCTTTTATAATTGTATGTGTATTGGACAATGACAAAGTCAAATTCGCCTAAAGCAGAGATTTTTTGACCAAGGATATGTTTACCCCTGTGAGTAAAAAAAAAAAAAATATTAGTGACACCCTCGATGCGATGGATCTTAGCAGACAGCATGTGATTTTCCGCCGCCGCCCTCGCCGCCGCCGCCGCGTGCGGTTTTTACTTCCCCCGCGCGCATCCGCGTCAGTGATGAGTGCGGCGCGTGCGGGAATATAGAGCCCCTCGTCTAAGCTGCGGTCAACATTACAGCGAGAAATATTCTCTGACGACGAAGAAGACGGTGATAACGTAGGCAGTTTACATGCTGAATGATTATAATGTAACCGCCAAGTAAAAGTTTTGTTAACAAGGCTGAGAATCGGTTACTGATGACAGCTAAAGTGCACCACATTGTGAGGAGTGCCATTGGCGGTCGCACATTTAGTGGGAAAATGTATAGCATTCTCAGACGTATGTACTTGTCTCGCTGGAAAATGTATCGGAGGATGGGTATATTTGTTTATTTCTTCTTTAATAGCAAGGTTAGATGGTACTTTTATGCAAAAAATACCTATATTGATACCATGGTAGCATTATTGTCATTAAGAATAAAAATTACACTTTTACATAAGGAAATTTGGTAAAATACTACCATGTAATGGCTCGGAGCGGTTGTTAGTATTTATAAGCCTCTATCAGAATCTGAATGCTCCTTCCGACAGAGGTGACATGCCCGGAAGACAGCAAATCGTGTCCTGTTACCGTCGTATTCAGTCTGCGAATGGGAAAAAAAAATAAATAATTGCGAGGAAAGCGAGAAACAAAAACTTGATATGAATGATGGAATTATAAATTCTGACAAATTATCGTGGCAATGTTTGTACTATGATGATTGTATATTGTCATACGAGTAATTATCTATTTTATATTACTAATGAAAGACATATTACTGTTTTATCAAATTTTATGTTTTCTTCGCAAGGAACCTCCAAGCTTGATATGGCTATAAGCATCACCAATTCTAAGTCAATCAATGTCAATACATATTTAGTGTTGTGTGAAGTTATGTTATAGCTCCAATTATGATTATAATCACCATTTTTTACATCCTCGCGGTAAATACAGCATCGCGCTTAGTCGAGGGGAGGAGGAGCAGATTTAGGAGAAGGGTGAGGCCTCGCCAACAAGATATGGCATGTTTGATAGGGAGAACAGAGCGTGAGCTAGCGGAACGAGTGGGTGTGAAGAACGATATGCTACGAAGATCAACAACCGAGGCGAGCATTTCTAAAACTTTCTAGCTATCTAGAACATGGGGGTTTACCTTGGTCAAATGATTGAAGGGGTGTGATTTCCATTGTAGATATTCATTAACTATGCAGTTCTTCACGAAAGGAGGCGAGAAAAGTACTTCCATGGTGTCGCTCTATTGTTCGCCTCTTCCTCACTTCGCACGTCCATTAATGGTTTTACTATGACGGTGAAGTCATTATCTCGTGACAAGTGGAGGTATTCCCTGATACCTGTCTGTGGTCGTCCGTTATCTGGATATTGCCTGGAGCATTGTCAGAGTTTAGGAAGGCATCTTTAGATAATAAGACTTTTCGTTAAAGATGATAGCAATGCTATAACATTTTAACACTTACCATATATTTCCCAAGTCTGAAAAAACTGCTCAGTTCATATACATTTACTTCAATAATCACCCTTGTATTTGAAAAAAGGGCATTTTGCTTTCTCTAAGTTATGAAAAGAAGCTTTTCCCTCCCTTATTATGAGGTAATGCGAATATTTTTTTCTCCTAAACGAATGCTTTTTTACTTGTCATTTAGAAAATATTGCTTCGGTTGCGGCTTTTTCCCCTTTAGGACTGTGATTTTCAACCCTTTCTCTATAACTTACCTCCTCGACTGTATGTTGCTCGTCATATACCCTTTACTGCCATGTAAAACAAGAATATCTAATGTAAACCACAACACAGAAAGCACCTTTATAGATAACTCGGTTTAAGAAAGAAAAGAAAAAAAAAAAAAAAAAACGCATCAGTTGGAAAATCACATGCTGTCTGCTAAGATCCATCGCATCGAGGGTGTCACTAATATTTTTTTTTTTTTTTACTCACAGGGGTAAACATATCCTTGGTCAAAAAATCTCTGCTTTAGGCGAATTTGACTTTGTCATTGTCCAATACACGTACAATTATAAAAGCTTTATAACATGGGGGGTTATATTATTTTACCTCTTTTTTATATCTTATAAAAGTTTTTGTTTTTGATAAAGACATAGTTGTTAAAAGGGAAAAAATAATCAAGTGAAAGCCTTCTTGTTATACAGGTGTTTTGATTTTTGAAGATAAAAATAGTTTATAGAGGCCTTAAATGTTTTCGCTACTACAACAACTAGGGACACAGTGAAAAATCATAGGCAAAGGATGTTAAGATATATATGTATTTTTTCATTTGGTATGACTTTGTATTAAGATATTCAAGAAAATATTAAAGAGATCGAGTGTCAAGTTTTATTCAGTGCCAACGTAAAAAATATTTTTCTCTTTGTATAGGGAGATTTGAGAAAATATATGCATGTGTTACTTAAAAAGCGGTGGCTGAATGTACGTTTCCCGATAAAGTAAATCACCATAGACCGGCGGTGAGGTGATCGTCTCTTAAAGATAACAACTTATCTAGCTCCATCTCTTGCTGCATATTTGTAGAAAGGCAATGACGGGGAAATCGAGAAGTAAAGTTTGGTTGAATTATACCCGTTGGCAAGGTTATTTGTGTCCTTTTATAATATTTTTCCCGTTCTTGTAGGAGACAAAAAAAAACATATTTGCTAGATAAATGAAACTACAATCGCCGTAGTCCGACTTAAAGATAGCAACTTATCTAGCCCCGTCTCTTATAGCATGTTTGTAGACTGGTGAGAAAGACCATGGCAGGGAAATCGAGAAGTAAAGTTTAGTTGGATTATTTCCGTCGGCAAGGTTATTGTGTCGTTTTACAATATTTTTCCCGTTCTTGTAGGAGACAAAACAGCATATTTGCTAGATGAATGAAACTATAGTAACCAACATTAGTGGTTACCATTGCATAGTTCCTTTTCTTCGTATATACTTGTGGGGAGGTACTATAGACAATTTTGTGGAGGGGGAGTAAATTACTGAAAAGCTAGTCCACCTTCTGTTCTAATTCATCTTTTTCTTATATCATCATAAACAGAGGATCCCTAATCAGTGTTTACCCTGGTCTTTTTATATCAGAAGAGAATGCACTGTATTGGCGTGCACAGAGTTATACATATGGGAAAGCTGAACATATTTCCTAGTTTGCATTGTAGATTGTACAAAATTGAGAGCTGAGGCGGGAACATTTTAGGAAATATACCGCATTGCCCCTTGAGGTTAATTAGCAAAACATAACTGGTTCAGCACGTGGGGACAGGTGGTGGTCCTAGTTGGTAGATAATTAACTGTTCAGACGGAAATAGGATGGGGAAACCCGTCTTTGGTCTCGCGCAGATGTGTTGAAAACCCTATTAATGCTCTCTAAATAGAATAAAACCGGTGACTTTTCAACTGTTAGGTAATTAAAACTGTTGTATAAGCCTGAAATTTTCAAAGGTATGAGATAGTGGTTATCGCATTTACATTTACACAGAAAATTTAAACTTGTTATTTTTATTATATTTGTATTATCACACTGTTAGGGTGTGTGTTTGTGAAAGTCATAAAAAGACATTGAGTACAACAAGAGTTTCATGATCCTTTTGAGTGAATTGTATTTTATTAGAAAGATGCCTTTGGGATGTAAGATAGCTTATCAACCGTCCCCGCGAAGTTAAGAATTTCTGTTGTTATTCTTATTAGGGTCTATTATATTTATGATTAACCCTGTTGTATAAGCCTGCATTTTCAAACGTGCGTAGTGGTAGTTATCGCATTTACATTTACACAAAAAATATAAGCCTGTTATTTTTATCTTATTTGTGTTATCACCTGTTAGGACGCGTGTTTGAGTTCTTGAAAGTCATATTAAAGGCATGTTGGGTACAACAAGAGTTTCATGATCCTTTTCACTGAATTGTATTTTATTATGAAGATACCTTTGGGATGTAAGAACGACTAGTATAACATGTTAAAAAGAAGAGAGGAGTTCACAAGTTTATCAATCGTCCCGCGAAGTAAAGAAATTTCTGTTGAGATATTCTTATTAGAGTTGCATCTTTGTTATATTATGCATTTGTAAACATTTGTAAAGATATTGATTATGGTCTTTGCAAGTATTTTTTTTTATATATGCATATGGAGTGAGAAATGGATAGTGTCATATGCATATATTTTTGTCTTATATTTACGTAATGCGAACATTGTCAATCTTAGTAAGGGTTAAAATGGATTTCCTTTTCTTGGTTGGTTACACCTCAAGACGAGAGTGCACCGCCACCGTCATTACCTCTGAATAAGAAGAAATGATCATATTATCACCCTCGTTATATGAAATTCGGGCGATATGATTGTATTTGTGTCTGTTTGTTTGTACTAAAGGCATATATGAAGACCTTAATAAAGACATATTGATTACAGCAACGTATTTTATAATCCTTTTGATTGCAATGAATTCTTAATATTGGGATGTTTTGGCGATTTAACGTAACCGACGTGTCAAGACTTTTACCATTATTGCTCCGTAACGGAATATGGGGGAATGCGGGTCGGGGGATGGAGGCTTCCCTGTTCTCGGACTTTGCGTGTGTCAGCAGCTGTATGCATTTTTGTTTGATTGTGTGCTTCTTCCTCTTATTCTTATTCTTATTATTGCTTTGGAGAGGAGTAGAGACACCCTTTAGGTGAACGTATTAGTCATCATTAGATGGACATTTATGGATTATGATGAATTAGAAGGGGTGGTCACTCGTCTGTAGCAGGATTAATTATCGATTCAGTTACAAATTCAAACATGGTGAATATTGTGGTGTGAGGGGGAGGGAATGGGGTGAACTAGTACGTCCATCGGTCTTTTGTGCTATTTGTTTGTTTGCGTCTTCTTCCTCTACCATTATTGCTTCCTATCGGGATATGAGGGAATGTGGATCGGGGGCAGTAGGAACGGAAGGCGGTGTTCCCTGTTCTCGGACTTTGCGTATGTCAGCAGCTGGGTGCATGTTTGTTTGTTTGTGTGCTTCTTCTTCCTCTTATTCAGATTCTTCTTATTACTTCGGAGAGGAGGAGACATCCTTCAGGTGAGCGCGTTAGGCATCATTAGAGGGACATTTGTGGATATGATGAATTAAGAGGGTGATCACTCGTCTGTAGCAGGATTAATTATCGATTCAGTTACAAGATCAAACATGGTGCATATTGCCAAAGTGTTTATACAATCGAAAATAAAGGTATATATTGTATAACGAATTTTTATAATCCTTTACACTTAATTGTATTCTTATCTCTGGTACAGTGAGAGAGGAGCAGAAAATTATCGGTCATTAGCAGACCTGTGTGACCTATTTATTATTGATTTTGACAGTTTCAGTCATTAGGAGAAGACGGTTTCCCTTGTCTGTAACAAGAATCAATTCTCGATCTCGGTACAAGTTTAAACATGGTGAATATTGCGGTGTGGATGGGAGGAGCCGCGGGTGAGTCATCTGTAGCATCTGCCTACGGGTAATGATTTCGGTTACGGATATTGGTCATCTTTCTGTTATGATGTACTATTTGGACTGTAAGGTGTGCGTGTTAGTCATCATTAGCTACGGTCTGGTGGTTACTGCTTTCACTCTCGACAAGGTTTTGTGGTTACGCGGTGATCATTGATCTATGTCAACCTGCATTGGAGGAGATCCTCGTCTGTACATCACTGGCTATGAGTAATGATTTCGGATACGGATATTGATTAGTTAATCACATTCAGTGGTCATCTTTCTGTTATGATGCACCATTTTCAACCGCAAGGTGTGCGCGTTAGCCATCGTTAGCTATGGGCTAGTGGTTGCCTCGTGATCATTAACCTGCTTTCACTCTCGATAAGGTTGTGTGGTTACGCTGTGATCATTGATCTATGTCACCTGTCACCTACATTGGAGGGGATACTCGTCTGTAGTACATCATTTGTTTCATTATTTTTCTTATGATGCGTCATGTACGAACATAAAATGCGTATGTGAAAGTAGGTTAATGATTTCCGGGTGTTGATTATGTTGTTGTGGACATTGGTTGCGGTTTGCGGTTTCGTCAAGGTCACTGATTACGTCACGGTCACTGACCTACTTTCACATTCATGTACGTGTGTGAGGGTGTTCGATTTTGTCGTATATACCACTACTATATATATGTATATATATATATATATATATATATATATATATATATATATATACATATAGATATATATACGTATAGATACACGCATATATATATATATATATATATATATATATATATATATATAAATATATATATATTATATATACATGTGTGTGTGTGTGTGTGTGTGTCAGTTTGTGTGTGTGTGTGTGTGTGTGTGTGTGTTGTGTGTGTGTGTGTGTGTGTGTTTTTGTGTGTGTGTGTTACACACGCTACATTTGTACGAGTATACATTATGTACACACACACACAAACACACACACACACACTCACACACACACACACACACACACACACACACACACACACACACACCACACACACACACACACCACACACAGCTACATGTATGCATGTTGTATTTCTATCACCGCCATTCCTCTTTGATCATGACCTTTTTTATTCTTCTCCTCACGGTTCGTTAAACTCAATTTGGATCTCGTTTTCTGATCTTATATCTCT
>NW_023662686.1:0-15837 GCF_015228065.2 Penaeus monodon | reverse complement strand
GAGGAAAACCCCCAAAATAAAACAGAAAATTTTATTAATTTACCCCTTTTTCCCAACAACCCTTTTGGGGGAAAAATCCCCCTTTTTGCTGAATGCCTTTTTTATGGTAATTTTCAAGCCAGGGAAAAACGGGGGCTCCCCACTACCCCCAAACTGTAAAAACCCCTGTATCCCCCTTTTCCTTCTTCATCCACCTTACAAAAAAATTACCTTTTATCTTTTAAAAACAAAAAAGTTGAAATTTCAAAAAACAATCTCAATTTTTGTTTTCTTTTTAAAACTTTTTTTTTTTAAAAATTTTATTGCATCAAAAACTTTAAAAAATTTTTATCACTTCCCAATCTTGTTAAAACTTTAGCACCATACTGAAATCAAAAAACCTGAACGGGGAGCAGAGAGTGTGAAACATCAGGGGTAAGAACAGAGGCATGCAGCGCTATGGCTTTTTAGGCAACACACTAGGTATGGTGCCCTCCAGAAAAAAGGGAAAGAAAAATTACTTTTTATTATTCTGTTATTGAATTGCCAATCCTTCTTTAAAAAAGAATTTTGAGTAAATCAATGTGTTGCAAACCTAAAAAAATCACCCAATCCAGCCAGCCAACCTATTTTTCAAATCTAAAAATTTTATAACATAAAACTATTTTTTGAATTTTAAACTATTCTGCGGACCACGTCATGCGTCAAAAACAACCAACTCTCATGGATAAGGTGTCCCGATGCACTAGAGCGTCCCAAGGGGAATTTTCCGCTATAGGTGTCGTGATGCGTGGGTGGAAAGTTCCAATACTAGTCAACCCCCCAGGCCAAAGGGCGGGATTTTACTAAAGCCCTGGAGTCAGTGACACAGAAATTTCTGACACCGTCATTGGGGGGTTAAGGCACCCTACTACTGAATGCAAACCCCTTATTACCTAACAATCCTGCTAAACTCCACATTTTTTTAAGGGGGAACCACAGCCTCTGGTTTTTTTTATTTGATCATCATAAAGTGAAACTTGAAAAAAAAAATTCTTATTGCTTAACTCCAAATAACTTGCAATGACATCCCATCTTTATGGAGCACTTACATATTTTAAAGGGTTTATGTTTTAAACATCAAGATCACACTTTCCCTGGACCCTCAAACTGACAGTGAACAGGTAAACTGGTTCAAAAAAATCTTTGTTAGGAGTTCTTTGAGCTTGAAAAATGGAGAATCTACAGGCAAAGTATAAAGTCTTCCATGATAAGAAAAAATGTTTTTAAATCTACTGTTTTATTTCAAAATAAGTGAAGTTCAAGCATTAGCAGCCATTTTACTAGAATTTTCTGTTTTTCCCACAGGTATTTAAATTAATTCAAATGGTATTTAAGGAGAAAGCCAAGAATGATTTAAGGTCCCATGAAATATAAATAATTACAGCTGACTGAGGCAGATTATGGATTATAGTGCTAATAACATTCATAATGCCCTAATCATTTTAAAAATTTTTCTATCAAAAATGATATTTTCATATTATGAAAAATCACTTGTTTACAACTAGTATTACATCCTCAAAATTTCATGACTTTTAGTAGATTGAAAATAACCTGTTTGACTGTACTAAAGAGAGCAATTTCCTGCTTTCCTGCAGAATACCAAGGTTGGACCTATAAAATAATATATCAAACCGATTCCAAATTGCCAGCTAGAAAATTTAAAGGTCTTGCAATGCCTACACACATTAAGGTTTAGATTTAGACATTTATTTCTATATACCAGTTTTTACTTTATTGTCCTGAAATGTCTGTGTTCTAGAAGCTTTTAATCTTTCTAATTATAATAACAAAATACTTTCAATAAATAGCAATAACTCAAAAACAAGAATTGCTGACCTGGGCCCTGCAAAGAGTGCAGAAGCAGGAGAATGCTAGGTACGGAGTGGACCCAATGGAGAAGGGCAAGGAACCCGACAGGTGATGCAACATTGTACTGAGGCGCAGAGGGAGAATTTGCCCCTAAGAATCCTGAACTGGGTGATGATGAGCAACATTGCAGGAGATGGATTCATCCCTGGTAGAGAAGGTGGGGAGGCAAGGGAGAAGCCACTCGTTGCGGATTGACACAAATCCTCCAGGGCCCCTAGTCTGAATGTGAGAAAAAATAATAAAATACTGAATAAATATAATAATTAAAAAACACAGTTTCATGAATCTATCACAAACATTACCTTGTTTTAATTAATATATTTCACCCACAAATATAAAAACAGCCAAGTTCTGTGAATGAGTTGAATGAGACTATCAAAAAACCTGGGTCATGCCCACTGGGTGAGGGCTGGCTGGTGTTTGTGGGTTGGAAGAGATGGGTGGAGTCATGGGGCCATGGCGAGCAGGAGAGGCAGCCTTTGGGGGGGGCCGGGGGTTTTCATCCAAGGGGATTGGTGTTGGAGGATTATCATCTTCTGATTGTGATCTCCTTCTGTTGATAGCGGTTTCATCTACATACTTGCTGAGGAATGCCTGCAAGATAAATCAACATGAAATAATTGCCCTTTGAAATTTAGCCATAAGTTAATTATCATTAAGCTGGGAAAATTATTTAGTATTATGGAAACTTCACACAGATAAACTGGATTAGCTTCTAAACAAGAAAGCTTATTGGGTTTACATTGTTTTAATACAGGATATGTTAACAATCAACTGTAATGATATGATGATGCTTTATCTACATATTGCCATTAAGTATAGGCTGATTACATTATGCCATCAATTTCAGGTATGTTAAAACAGGGGTGTTATTCTATTTACGGGTTATGTTGGTGAACCTTTCTTTGCAAACTCAACTTCCCCTTTAAATCCTTTAAAATGGAAATTCTTTATCAATTTTTATGTTTTAAAGTGCTGAATGCCCATCTCTTATTGCAACAACCCCTTGGGAAACGTCAAAATTTAACAGTAAATTTGCGATACACAACTGACACGTGTTGGTGATGTGGTAGAACTGTCAAATTCTTGATAGGGTTCGTCTCTGTTTTTAAAAAATTGCAGTGAAAGAATATTTCTTATATAATTTTTGCCACCCTCAATTATTTGTTTTTTCCCCCTCTTGATTTCATTGAATATTATTGCTATTGATGCATCTGAAAGACCATTGTCAATTTCTTTTAAAAAATGTAAAATTTTAGTTTACCTTGTAATACTCCAAAATGAAGTGTGGAAAATTTGGTATTGTAAAGGGTTGTATGTATTTATGAAGTAGTTGCCAAGTCCACAAGCCCCTATGGCCCCGGTGGTTGACAGGTTTGCAATTGGTCCCCATGACTGTATGGGGTTTGTACCCCACTCCCCCCCCCTCAACCGAAAAAAAACAGGAAACCATAAATACATGCATGGGGGCATAAAGTAGTAAAAAAAATAATTTTTTGATCCACAAATGAATAATGGACTGGGCCACTGGTTTTTTTTTTGTAGATTTTTTAAGCATATATATTTTCAGTAGGCTTTCACCAGAGAATCAAAATTTTCCCTGACCCCTTTTTTTTCATTCTATTAATTTTCGGGGGGAAAATTCTTTTTACTTTAACTTAATAAATCATCAAAATTTTAAAAATGAAGATTAAACTCCCAAACAATAAAAAATCAAAAATAACAAAAATATCTTTTGTCATCATCATCATTGTAAAAAAAAACAATAATAAAAAAAGAAATAAGGATTTTTATCCTGAAAATTCAAAGAATGGGGAAACAAGTAAAAACCCCTGTGTTAACAAAATTTGAAATGCAAAACCAAAAAGGGCCCTTTCATATACCCGAAATAATGTGTTAAAATTCTGTAAACTTTTCAATTGAAAAGGAATCATGGAGGATTCCTTTTTTTCAAATCAGTTTACAGCTAAGTTAAAAAGAATTCTTTTTTTATCAAAAAAATTAATGCTTTTAAATTTTTGTCAGCCACGATCCCCAGAGTACATGAACACTAAAAAAAAACGCTCATTTGAAACCCGAGGCCTTCCAAAGAGCCTCGTGATATAGTCCTGGGAGAGTTTTTGACCTTATGTTTTAGAAGATTTAGCTGGGCCCCACTATTCAACTATTTATAGATTATAATGTATTTTTTAAAGTTTAAGGATATGTTAACCCTTTCCCCACGGGTAGTATTCTAGTGGGCCCGGGCCCCGCTGCCGGTGGGGTTATATTGTCGCCCCCCCATCCCGACCACTCAGCCAAATATCGCATCCCCTGCTGTTTCTTCGTAATACTACGGGATTGTTTATTTTCATTTTTTTTTATTTTTATCTCACTTGCCATATTTTCCCGATAATTGAGACTGAAGGGGATTTTTGTTTTTTACAGACTCCCTATTTATCATTTTTTCTCTATAGTTGAGTAAAATAAGCAGTAAAATAAAAATTTTTCCGTGATTGAAAAAAAAAAAAAAAAAAAAAAAAAAAAAAAAAAAAAAAAAAAAAAAAAAAAAAAAAACGCCCCCGGATAGTCCTCCCATGCCATGGATGGCTACACCCACCGCGGCAAAGGGTTAATAGGAATTTGGGTTTTTTATGTAAATACCTTAAAATTGAAATATAAGTAGTACTATTCCTATTTTTGTTTTTCTAGAAGCTTTTTTGTACCTTTTTCCCAAAAATATGTTTTTTTTTCCCTTTTTATTTGATGAAAATATTGAGCTTTAGTTTTTGACCTTTTTAAAGTTCTTCAATTATCCGGAATTGCCTTAAAGGGTAGTAAAAGGGAAATAGCTTTTTACTTGATTTTTTTAATTTTAAAAAGGATGGTAGTCTACCAATATTTTTTTTATAAAAAAAATTACCAAATTTAAAAGGAAGGCCTTCTTTTTCTGCATTTTACTTATGAAACAAATGCCCTAGTGGGCCATAAGCAAGCGTCATCTTTTTTAGTTGAATGACTTTACTCGCACCATCTCAATTAAGCTTTTGGGTTAGCCCCCCTGCTACGCAGCTATGCCCCTTCCCCTGATTTAAAACCGCTTAAATGGATAAAAAATAAATATCATTTGAGAAGAAGAAGAAAAAAGTAAAAGAAAAATTGTTATAAATTTTAAAGAAATATAATTGAATTCATTATACCTCTAGAAGCCACAGAGGGCTGCAAATGTGAGAACCCCTGATAAAGTTTGGATAACAGTCCAATCAGCCCATATGCACTACTGTACTCCACATTTTTCTGTCACTGAGGTAAAATATTGCACGCGTGGCCCCCCTTTCTACGAGATGGGCTTGCACGGGGAGTTTGTAAAAGTTTCTCCATTCCAAAACCCAGAACTTTGAATTGCGGAAAAATACATTTTTAAGGGAAATAAAAAAAACCTAAAATTGAAAGTTTTTCTATTTTAAATGACTTTTACAACCATATAATAGTTTTTACGGAAAATTTTAATTCGTGGAAAAAGAGAGAAGGTTTTTTTTTTAAAGCTATACAGGTCAGAAGATAGGCCTTTTACTGTGGGAGTCAATGTCTAGAACCTCCCTACCACCCTTCCCCCACTTGTTTCCGTGTTTTTAAAACACTCCCTTTTACGAAGCTGTAAAAAGGAGATATAAAAATCAAGATTTTGAAAACTATGTCCCCCAAAACACAAAAATTTTCATTTATAAACAGCAGCATGAGGTAAAAAAAGTCTTAGTATCCAAGATTATTCTTTACTTGAGGATAAGTGTGTAAAGGTAGTTTCATATCACTCTACAAACACTGGGTACGTCGGCAAAATGGCCCGGGACCTTGACTTTTTACTAGCGGCTCGCTCGCTGTTGTAGTTTTCTTACCCCCCCAAGGCTCTCCCCGGGGTCATAATAAAATTAATATCTAAGAAATTGGTGAAGGCCTTTTAAAGTTTAATTTTAAAAAATGGTAGAAAAAAGTAAAGCAAAACCCCGGGTTATTTCAGGGGAGAAAACTAGGATGATTTTGAATTATGTCTCCTTTCCCATTTTTTTATTTTATATATTATCTTTTTAAGAGGGTTTCTACATATATCATACTTGGTTTTTGTCATCTCCACAGCTGTAGATCAAATTTAATTTCATGCCACAAATTCAGGAATAAACATTTTACTAAAATGTTTTTGCTACCATAACTTGGTTGAAGGTCCGTGGTGCCAAAAAGAATCAAGTTTACAGTCTATGCCCATGTAAGACTTGGCATGCGTTGCCTGTATCTCATTTGGGTTGCTCAATACTCTGCTTACTACCATAAAATAAGCTCTGCTCGATTTCACGGACTTCCTTCTTCTCACTGACTCCACAATCGTATAGATCTCAAATCATTCTTAAAACAGTCTAGAGATGTATGGTTAAAGTGCTGCCACTGACAATCTAATACAAGAACAAATCATATAATCATATAAACAAAGAAACCTATTTTTCGATGATCAATAACTTAGTTATTTATAACTAATAGATATACCTACTTATTGTGAAAATAAATAAGATTATTTAAATGACAAACCAAAAAGAGGAGGAGGGGGAGGGGGTCATTTTTTTTTTACTTACCACAACATACCCAGGATTTTGGGAATGTAATGAAGACCTTGTGCTTGCCAAGGGAGTTTAGTGGATGTGTGGCAAAATACATGAGAGGCAGGCGTTATGGGCTGTTGCTGGAAGATGTTGCGTGTTTTTTCTGTGCGACGTACCATGAGCCAGTATCTGAATTAGCACAAATAGACTTTGATTACTTATATTAAACATATACATCTATCTTAAAAAAAAATAATGCAGAAGAAAAAACCCTATTATTTTCTGAATTTACCTGTAAGAGAGTATATGTTCAGATTATGCTCTTTGAACTTATAAAATGAGCATTTGTTTCAACAAAAAAGGATAAATGTAATTTGAGAATGTAAAACCTTTAAAACCCTTAAAACATACCCAAACAACCAGTTCAAGCATCTGACCTGAGTTCGAGATCAAATCACCCAAACTTTTGATTTATCATGGTTCAGTGCACTTTGCAATCTGAAATTATATGGCATTTGTCATACTGTGGGATGTGAGGTAAAAGCCCCCCTGTGTGAGTATCCACAGTGATCAACAGCTGCTCAGATCTTAGTTTTTGGTTGAAGGATGGGTACATGAAGCACTGCTGGAGATCCACTAAGTTGACCTGAAAAGTGATTAGTTTGCTATTTAACCCAATGCTGTTAGGAAAATGAGTTATTTCATGATCCTCATAAGAACAGCAAATGTCTTGACTAAGTCTCTAAAAAATTTTTACACCCCTCAACACACACATGTATACTTACATTTTTCAGCATCATTTCCTATTTTAGAATCCATTTCTTGCTTCATTTCAAAAAGCCGAATCTTTGCCCTTTAAAATTTAAATTGTATGAACTAATAATCTCTCAATTGACAGGTGGTCACTACGAATAGCACGTTCAGCAATCTCTGATTCCTGTAAAAATATTTCAAAAAGCTTACAATAAAACAGAAGGGTAGAAAATGTATGTATCTATTTGACCAGATTTGCATTGTTCAAAGAAATTTTACTGGGTGTTAAAAAAAATTCCCAAAAAACTACAAGCCTTGTTATCTTCAATGAATAAAAAATTTTGGGTTTTCTCCCAAATTAATGCTGATTATATCTGTATTCAATTTATTTATGACCATGATTAATGATGGCATCTTTTCTATTGGCTAATCTATCAATTTGCAGATTTTCTTTTTACACACAGTTCAAAAGTATTCATCAATGTGAATTACCTTAGACCCAAACGATGGTGTATGCAATACCATAAGAGGTTTTGGGGGCTCTGTAGGGTCAACCTGCAGGGTTTGAGTCTGTATCCTAATGTCTGAGGGATCTCGTTGTGTAAAACTCTCTCCAGTAGGTCAAGGTGAGGGACCTTCCTTGTAGATATTCCTCAATACAAAATGTGGAAGTCAGCCTATCCTCCAAGATAGGAAAAAAACATAAAAATTGATGCTACTTCACACACTGAATAATAAAAAAGTATATATTTTTTTCTGTAAGGAAAATACTTTTACAGAAAAAAAAACTCACCTTCTGTGTTTGTAAAAAGAGGACCCAGCTGCAATCCCTGACAGAAAGAGTGTAGGACCATGTATGTCTCATGTAAAGGTTTTGGGGTTGTCCTGTAACTTGACGGGAATAAGGTGATGAATAAATAACACTGGAAGAGGAGAGTAAAAAACAAAACAATTTAGATACCTTATGAGAGCCAGCTATCTATAAACTGCTAACAATACAACCTTAAAAACATGGAGGGACTCATTTACTAAATTACCTATCCCATACAAACATGTCTTCGATGAACAAGAGCTTTGCCACCCCCAGTTTCTTTGTCTTCGACCAGAATTTCAATTTCCAGAAGCCTCCATGGCTCATTTATGCTATCTCCCATGAGTGTGAGACTAATTTCAAACTCATGCTCCACTGTGAACTTTACACGACCATTTTCAATCTAAAAAGAAAAAAAAAAGAAAAAAGAAAACATTGATGTTAGATATTTTTTTAAAAATCTCAAGTTTGGGAAAAAATGCATAATTATAATTTTGTCTTCTTTGTACATGTCAAAAGGAAAATTTGTATAAATAAAAACAATATTTTATCAACCTTGGGTTTTCCTAATCTACCCCTCACACTAAAGGATATGAATGACTTTGATGTAATGTGTCTACTTCTAAAGACTGAATTTTATTAATATCCCCAAATCATAAGGTAATAAAATATTCTCAATCCAACTGTGACTGATACCCCAAAGATCAAAAAATACTGACTCTATTTGTCCTCATTTGTGGTGGAAGCTCAGTTGTCACAAACGATGCTGAATGATCTGTTCCAATCGAGTTAGTGTTTGTTTTTGCGTTCCAATGCAGTGATTGGCTCTGGTGGAAGGATGCGCTGCCGTATGGTCAATGGAAACCGATCATAAAAAACCTAAAAACAAAAAACAATTATTACTTGCAATATTATGTATCTAAAAAAGATGATAAAAAATAATTAAATAATATGGTTTGTTTTAAAGTTATATCCATAAAAATAGCTGGAAGACTTGCATACCTTTTAGTCAAAAACTTTCAGATTTTATTATAAACCCATTTCTAAAACCCTTTACAACAGAGTCTTTCAAACATGTTAGTTTTGACTTCCTTACCATTGTGAGTGTTTCTACAGCAGCTGGGATGTGAAAGTGAGGAAGACGACCACACTAAGTTTTTTTTGGGTCATGTGGTACAGCTTATCAGCTGTGTAGGTAAAGAGATTGTTTTGCTTTTCCAACAGTGCCATAATATGCTGTAAAAGAACAAATTATTTTTAAATCTCTAACATATAGTAGACTAAATCATCTAGAATAAAGAAATTTACAATAATTGTTAATAATTTTTAAGCATTAATAACAAATAAAGACCAATTCACTTACACAGCATTTGTCCATTTTTGAAGCACTGGCTGCCCATTTGACCAAGGCCAAGAGCGAACAAAAAGCTTTCTTGTCCGTTGGGCATATTGAACTATGTCTATCTTCTTTTCTAAATCACTTTTCCTAGGCAAACTGATAGAGAGAAGGCTCAAAATTATTCTTACTATCATGGACTATAACTGTATCACTCAATTAAGAATCCACAGCATGATTTAGGGATAATGCTTATATATATACAAACATCAGAAAACCATGACCAAAAAACTAAAAAAAAAAGTTGACTACACTGCTGGAGCTGAAATTTTTTAAATGACCCATCCAGTTTACTGTTAAGTACTACTAAAAGTCTCTCATACTACCCACTACTACTAATCTCAATCTCTCTCTCTCTCTCAATGATTTCAATGAAATAAAGTGCTTTATGCATATAGAAAATCATAAACAACTTACATTTCTGCCAATTGAGCAGATCTGAATATGTTCTCTGGTTGATATACTGAAAGAGGACCCCCAGGGTATGGTTCCCATCTGGCCCCCCATCGACCCACTGTCTCCAGGGGCCTCCTCCACCCCCACTCTCCAGAGGGGCTGGAGTTGGTGTTGGTGCCATCCTGCTCACCTACAATGGCAACCTGCATAAGACAAAAAAAAATTCTGGGAGACTTCTTTCAAAGAAGGGAAATAGGTGCACTGAAAAAGAAGTTGTGGTTATAGTACAGACAGTGGATGGAGGGATCATAAGTATATATTTTTGGGGAAATTGCAGAGCAAAAAGTGAATGATCCCAAGTAAAATTTTCAGTAATTGTGAAGCACATTCATAGTAAACATGGGCTTCACTGCTAACCTTCTTTCGAAACGATTATTTCTCCCTCTGCCTCTACAAATCTGCAAAATATTTACTGGTAGTTTTCCGGCAGGATAGAACCTGGATCTCGCAACAAAAATTGCTTATCAATAAAATCAATAAAATGAATAAAATCTGCCCAAAAGCCAGCCTTTAAGTCATCAAAATCCTTGTCATTGCTATTGGTGGGAATTGCAATCATTATCTGCTGTTATTGCCCCAAAATTTTGCAAGTTACAGGCAAAACAAAACCTTATACACAGACAAAACCCTGATGGACACAATCTGAATTTCAACTTCCCTTGGGTCCAGCTTCTTTTGTGATCATCTATTACAAATCTTATTGGCTCTAATAGACTGGTTTCTAGTGTCTATTGCCATGTCATTAGCCATCCCATTAGCTCATTTTATTTCCCTCACATCTCTGCTACTATTTTGCTGCTTCCTCGCTTTTGTGTCATTTCTTCTCACTGCTGGAAGTGAGTGAGTTTTACATCCCTCTCTACTATCCTTATCATTAATTTGCAAAGGAAGTACAGTATACGTTACCAAGAGCAACGCACCGAGACAGAGGGAAATGGACATCGCCATCATATGAGTAAACAGATAGGAAGCAACACAGGCACATCTGTAGCGGCCTCATATTAACCAAGAAAATCACAAAAACAGCCTCTGCATATCAGTCCCAACACCCTCGCAACCAGAGTTTTTAATATTGTTTTCTGCAAGCTGCCACAAAATGTTAAAACACAGGGATTTTGGATTTGGATTTGGGTTCACATGATACCCGGTTTTGGACTGTCTCTGGTATGCGTCGCTCTTGGTAACAATACTGGAAGTGCTATAGAAGATAAGTGTCAGAACGTTACATTTTTTCCCACAGCAAGGTCAGATTCTTCAGTTTCAGTGTTAGATATCATTTCCCCAAAAGGTACCCCTTTTGATTGATTTTAAAAATGGGGAAACTATTCTACAAGATTACTCGTATGTAACAAGTAGTTTGTAAATAAAACAAGATAAAATTAAAGAGATAGTAAATTATAAAATACTATCTTTAAAAAGACTCTTTCCCAATGGTTTTTTAGCATATATATTCAAATGTGGGTATTTTTCTGCAACATAATGATAACTTTTTTTCGACATATAGTTATAAGACGATACATTAGAAAAACTACAACCGAGAATTACATCAAACTTACATGCTGTCTCGTATCATTGAATTACATTTTGTGCAATATACACGATTTACCAATTTTTTTTTCCCTGGAAATACGAACTTTTTTCATTATCATAAACCCGCTCAACAATCTCACCCCCACGGGGAAACCCTCAGTGTTATTTAACCCAAACTTAACCAAATATACATATAGTTAAATTAAAATGTTCACTCGTACCCCAGGCACTTTACTCCCGAAACCAAGACTGACCTCCTCCTCTCAGACCAACTTTGATAAATGGACTTTTGGACACAATTTTCTTCTTTCAGCCAAAGTAACACTCAGGCGTATTCCACACACACTTATTACTTGTCTTACCGAATTACGAGAGTTCGGAGGGCATTTTCAGTCTATCCAGGTGAATTCCTCTTACTGGCCGCGTCGCCGAAGAAACGGCCTCTCTGACTGGACATCACTAACAACTCAGTCGGAGTCCGTCGTCCTCTGGCGGTGAATCCTCAAAAATTAACTTTCGTATTTTTTAAGTAATTGGGTGTTTTATAGCCTAAACTTGTTAATTTAACAATTATATTATATTCTGATTTTCCTCTTAGTAGCAAACCAAAATGATATTTAAAAGTTATATATCTTTTCCCCAAATTATTTGGCTGAGATTCTATACTTTCCTAAAAATTTCTTTGAAAAGGATCAAAGGCTTAAAAAAAATATCTATTCACCAGAAAATTGCATAAATGCCTAAAATGTGCAATGTACATATATTATTTTATTTTAGTCGTTCAAATCGACCAACCAAAAAAAATACTAAATAAAAATATATAAACTCGTGGCCAACGTAAACAAATGGCACACTCTTTTAAAAAAATTTGTAGGGAGTATAGACTGCCGTAGAGCCAAAAACCTATAAAAGAAAAAAGAAGAAAAGTCTCAGCCGAGAAAGTGTTTCATTAAGTCGAAGACCTTATAAAAACAAAAAAAAAAAAGGAAAAAAGTGAAGTGAATTTTAAAATTTCTTAAGGATTGTTTTTGTTCAAAATAACAGGAATGTTACATGAAGCGGGCGACCGCCAAAAATATCGGCGAAGAATTGTCAAACAAAGTAGGACAGAAACTCAAAGGTTTGGAGCAGACTTGATAAAACATAAATTCCTTAGAAGTTCAGAGATTAAAATGTTATTTAAGTAGAGAAGGTGGTGAAGAAGGAATCAAAAAAGGTATGAGTGGCCTAGTATTAATGAAAAAATTGGGGAGTTCTTTGCAAAAAGACATTTAAGATGGTTTGACATTACAGTGATAGTACAAGTCCCAACAGGGAGGAAGGGCATGAGTTCATGGGCATCGTCATGGTTAGATGATATTGTATTTATAAAATTTTGTTATTGTAAGAGACATGCCTGCTAAGTTTCCCTTATGTGGGGCTGATGCCCCCACCCTTCCTTTCTGGAACCAGCAAGATAGACCTTGGACAGGGAATGAATGGCATGCTTAGTGAGATGAAGTTAGATGAGTATGGGTGATTTGAGTTACTGTGGACATTATGGAAGTTTTTTGGACTGTGTTTCATTTTATGTTAATTTTGTGGCTATTTGCTTTTAAATGGTTATAGACATTTATAGAAATCCATTGATACTAAATTTGAATGGATTTTGAGGTGTAGATGGGTTCAAGGGAAATAGCTTATTGTGGTTGGATGTGCATGGCTTTCAGTAGAAAACCTCCAATAAGAAAAGTTTACTAAACTAAAGCCAAGGTGCATGTATATATGAACTCTGAATCTTACCCCAGGGGACTGGGGTACATGTATGCAAGCACTCTGGATCAGGGCTCAGATACCAGCATTCATGTAGATATGCACTCTCCAATATGAACCCCCTAATTGCATATGCACTATGAATGTTGTTCATAAGATATTTGTATCAGGTTCATGTATTAATGAGTAAATTATCATAAGGTAAAAGAGGTGGAGGACCCAGAAATGCCATTTGAGTCATTGTTTCTGTAATATATCATGCAATATATTTGTGATGCATAAAACCCATAGTTTCCTGGGTATACAAAATTCCATGCTATCCTCAGCTCCTGCCACAGATATCATCACTATATATATATATATATATAATATATATATTTTATATATATAAAATATATATATATATAATATATTATATATATAATATATATATATATATATAAATTTTTATATATATATTATAAAATAATATATATATATTTATTTATTTCTTTTTTTATATATAATTATATATATATATATATATATTATTTTATATATATTTTACACAAAACACAACATGCATATGTATTGTGTACACATATATATAATATAATATATATATATATATATAAAATATATATATATATATATATATATTATATATATATATATATATATATATTTTATATATATTTTATAAAAATTTTATATATATATACTATATATATATATTATATTATATATATAAATCATTATATATTATATTTATATATATATACATATATATATATTATATTATATTATAAAATATATTATATATATAATTATATATATAATATATATATATATTATTTTTAATTAAGTGATTATTATTTTTTTTTTTTTTGCTAAAATATCAATATAAAAAATTGGAAGCCACTCAAAATATATATATATTACTGATTTACCACTTTTGTCAGATTACCATAAAACACAATATTCGAAATTTTGGGTTTAAATTTTACATATGGACATATTGAAGATGATATTCTTTGAAAGGGGCAAAAGTTGTAGTTGCGGGACAAGATAAATCGGGCAGACACGCGGGTATGCCACCCCCCTGGGGCATGCCTCAGGGGGTATTTAGACTGTGATAATTTTGTGATGTGGGTTGGGGATTAGTTTTGGTGAATGCATCGTAATGTAAAGAATGACCATTCCAGCCATAGATCATTGTTTTCACTTATATATGTATATTATATATATATAATTATATTATATATATATATATATTTTATAATAATAATATATATATATTATATTTATATTGTAGTTGTATATGTATATATATGTATGTATATATATATGTATGTATGTATGTATATATATATATAGTATGTTCACTCACTCACTCACATTAATTATATTTCACCTCTAATCGCATTACAGTGAGTGGCAGCCTACCGCAACATTAGTCCTGAAGATGTAAACAATACCCTCAGGTGACTCACCTTTTGGAGGACTTAACCCACCGACTCACACCAACGGGTATGAGTAAGAGCACATACTCTCTTCTTGCTCAAGCAACACATAGTATGAAACAAGCCAGGTGAGATGCATATTTATTTTGATTTTTTTGAAGATTGATCTTATTCCTTATATTAACACAACTCTCTTCTAAAAATGTTCTTTTTAAACCTGACCCATTTGATTCTGTGCATGTATCTGTAGTGGTACATGCAATGTCCACTGTGGTTTTGTTCATTAATTTTGTGTATACATAAATGGCTCTGGAAGTGCTCAGTCATCAAGGAGTCAGTTACCAGACCTACTTGCCCTCACCTTTTTCTCCTATTCCTTGAATCTTTAGGAAGAAAACTTTTTAAAATTTTAGGGAATGGGGAGAGGTTTGGGGTTGTAATTGAAGAAAATTGCTGATAGTACCAGAATTACTTCCTTTATGACAGTTGAGAGGCAGGGAAAACAGCTTGCCAGTATTTTCAAAGACTATCCTTAATTGTCCATCTCATGTTGAACATTAAAAATCCAAACATATTCAGCTGAATGTTATTGGACTTTAAGGGTTAAAATGGATACCCAGCAAGGAGAAAACAGTAAGACTGCAGTCCTGAAAATTATTTCTCTTTAGATGGAAACAGTCACAAAGAAGTGTGCAAAATACTCATTATTATTATTATATTACTAGACTTTGTCCAAAAAAATGTGGGTTGGAAATCATTATATTAACTTTATAATTACCATGGCAGAAGTGTTTGGAAGTTTCTATATTACACCGCCTCATTCAGGATGTACTCTATCAAGCTCAGGCAGAGAAAGAAAAGGGCAGGTTAGTAGGAAATGTTTCAGAAGTCACTCCCAGTTCACAGCCTAACACAAGTAAGAATATGATAGCTGTATGCTAAGCATTGATGCTTTACATATGTCTTACAGGCTTTTGAGATAATATGAAGCAAATGTATGTAACAGATCAAACCTTTTTTATGATGCAGGGAGAGTTCTATTCCTTAATCTTTATTGCAAAATGAAAGAAATGCAAAAAGCTTTATTTTTCGAGCTACAGGATCACTTCTTCTTGTTACCCGAAAATGCATATGGAACAGGAACACAGGTTTGTTACATTCCCTCACTGCTTTAAACCTCTGTATTTTCTAAAATTATACAATAAATACCTGAGATATAAAAAAACCCTATGCTGGCCC
>NW_023662685.1:0-10000 GCF_015228065.2 Penaeus monodon | reverse complement strand
TGGCGCCCCTATTGCTAACTACTTTTCTCTTCCAGGAGGCAAAGAAAAAGTTGGATACAGAGCTGTTAACTCTCCGCGAAGACAGTCATCTCCTTCAGTTGATGGTGGAAGATAAATACCAAAGTCTTACGGTAATAATACTGAGATATATAATCATTAAAGTGTAACAGACACATGTATGAGTCTCTCTCTTTCTTTCCCTCTCCCGCTCCCTCTTCTTCTTTCTCTTCCTCTCCCTCTCTTCTCTTTTCTCTTTTCTCTTTTCTCTTTTCTCTTTTCTCTCTTCTCTCTTCTCTTCTCTCTTCTCTCTCTCTCTCTCTCTCCCTCCCTCTCTCTCTCCTTCTCTCTCTCCCTCTCTCCTCTCTCTTTCTCTCCCCTCTCTTTCTCTCCCCTCTCTTTCTCTCCCCTCTCTTTTCTCACCTGTCTTTCTCTTCCCTCTCTTTCTCTCCTCTCTCTCTCTCTCACACACACACGTACACACACATGCGCGCGCGCAATATATATATATTTAGACACGCACGCACACGTGTACCACACACACACACACACACACACACACACACACACACACACACACACCACACACACACACACACACACACACAAACACACACACACAACACACACACAAACACACACACACACACACCAAGCGGCGGAAGCGGGGAATGGGGGCAGAGAATGAAAACTGGAAGGGCGAGAGTATATCTCCGCCCCCGCCCCCCAGAAATTGCTGAAAAGAATTGTGTTTTACATTTGGTTTTACACGTTCATACAGACTAATAAGAACATACTATAAATATACTATATCTCATTTTACCAGAATGGGTATCACTCTTACAGTAGACATGTTGGTTTCCATGAACTTGATATTGTTATGCCGACCGCCTCGTCTCTCTGCCACCAACACAAGGCAGGCTAGGCAGACGGCGTGCTATCCACAGGGTCGTGAACACTGAACAGCTCCAAGAGGCACCAAGCACCACAGCGTCCCCAGAACACCACGAGGGGAAACGCCACCTGGAGAGGCAGGGCACGAAATAAACACAAAATGACAGTCTTTCCTTTATTTACACAAGTTATTTACCTGTACACATTTCTATAGGCACAATACAGGGGGAAACCAGCATGTCACACTGCACGATACAGCTTATAACAGGGAAACACAAAGTTTATCAGGTCACATAGGCACACACAAGGTCTTCACAGGAGCAGCACCCCACTGCGTCTCCCTTGGCTTGTTCCTCCACTCCTCCGCTCACAGCCAGTTGCATCATGTTTGCCCAGGTCATCCTTTTCATGTTAACACATGCCCAGGTCATCCTTTTCATGTTAACACATGCCCAGGTCATCCTTTTCATGTTAACACATGCCCAGGTCATCCTTTTCATGTTAACACATGCCCAGGTCATCCTTTTCATGTTAACACATGTTTCGCACAGAGACAAAGACCCACTGGCGTAGCACTATCCCCCTATCAAGCAGACGACCTGTCTGCTCTGATATACCTAAACCTGAAACAAACTACAGAAAATTTAAATAAAATTAGTCCTCAGGAACAAACAAAATTCTTTCAAACAAAAGTAACCGTAATTGAAAATCAGTTCTTAGAAACACAAAAATCTTTCATCCAGCGCGGCTTTCTTCGCTCTCGCTGGGGTCGCTCTGGAGGAGGTGTGGGCGGCGGTAGATTGGCAGTGGCACCCAGAGGGGTATCTCCTGTCCCAAGACCTGGCTCATGGTCACCATTGACGTTTGTTGCATCGCCCTCACCGTCCAAATGCTCGTCCTCATCTCGGTCAGTGTCTGCCACGTCCTCATCGCCGCTACTGGGGCTAACGTCATCTTCTTTTTCACCATGGCCCAGGAGTAGCTTCCTGGCCTATGGTAGCGCCACAGCCGGTCCACGTGGACAACAGACGGTCGTTTTCGCCCTCTGCGAATTCGATAGGTGACATCAGAGAGGGCCGCTACCACCGTGTATGGCCCCTCCCAGGGGCTCTGTAGCTTCGGCGAGAGCCCTCGCTTCCGACGCGGGTTATGCATCCACACTCTGTCACCTATGTTGTACCTCACTTCCCTCATGCGCCGGTCATAGGTCTCCTTCATGGCATGGCCGGCTACCTTGAACTTGCCACGCACTCGTCGGTGCACCTCCGCCAGGTTAGCGGCGCTCTGGTGCGCCAAGTCCTCGAGGAAGTCAGGCAACGGCCCCACACCAACCAACTCCTCGCTCCCCGACGACTCTTCTGGACGCTCCACTTCCTCACAAGTACCCAGCTTTGCACCAGCTGGCACCTTCTGGGCCTTATCGGCGAAGTTAGCTACCAACACTGTAAACTAACCCCTCCCCTGGTCCAACAAGGCTCCGCCCAACTGCTACGCCATCAGCCAGCTGCAGGTTTTGGATGGGCTCCACGCATCACTCTTGGCAGTCGACACCGGATTCTAGACTCTGTCCTGGGGGCAAGGTGCAGTCGCTCAGCCGTAACTACCTCTGCGCAGCCAACCTCTGGAAGCAAGGGCACATCTTCACCGTGCACCCTCACCAGCTTCCGTCCAAGGTCGACACATGCCTTACTCTGCGTCAGGTAGTCAAGGCCCAGCAAGCAGTGCTCGTCCAGATCGGCCACATACACCGGCAGCCGCTGCACCGTGCTGCCCACGCCAATACGAGCCTCCACTGGCCCCTTGAGCTGCACACAATGCCCCGTGACACCACACAGTCTCTGTGGTGCGTCTGGAAGTTGCATAGTGGCCAACATATCAGGCCGCACTAGGGTCTTCTCAGCCCCAGTGTCCACTGTCAGGCAGCATGGCTTCCCATCTATTGAGCCCTCCACCTGCATCGTGCTGGTTCGACGGCAGCTTACCCAAGTCGGGGCAAGGGAACCGAGGATGGCTGGGTTTCGGCCCCCTCCTCCAGCCTGTCCGAGTTTTCCGCCTGTACCACTTCCTTAGCCTTAGGACATGCACTCGGATGGTGACCATACCTGCCACAGTCCTTGCAGCACTGCTGGAAGGCATCAGAATCCGTCCGGTTGAGAGGACGTGTTCTCCGCTCCCTACGACACCGACTACGTCTGTCCCCTACCTCTCTGCAGCCCCAACACAAGCCTTGGAAAATGCTCGGGCTCACCTTCCTCAATGCTACCTTCTCCACTTTAGCCTTCTGGCCCCGGAAGTCATGGCGGGGCTGAGCAGCTGGCCCTAGACCACTGGTTGCCTCGCCAGCGCCACCTGCAGGTCCTCAGGGTGTGCCTGCTTGACGTAGATTTGCAGCTGCTGGTCCTGCAGAGCGTCAATAAAGAAATCGCGGGCCAGGACCACGATCATCTCTTCCGCAGCCGCAGGGTACGACCTCCTTACCAGCGCCTCCACATCCTGCGCCAGCTGGGACAGTGTCTCGCCACGCTCACGAGTCCGCTTCCTCAAGCGAGCCCGATATACCTCGGCCTGGTGGTGGTGCCCGAAACGGCGTTTCAAAGCCTCCGCCACGCTGGTGTAAGAGGCCTGTTGGGATGGCGGCAGATGCCCCAACACTTCCACCGCGGGGCCCCTTAACGCTGTTACCAGCTGCAGGGCCTTCTCTTCCTGGCTCCAGCCCTGGGCAGATGCCAGCATTTCAAATTGGGCGACATATGCCTCCCAGGCCACCTTCCCGTCGTACTCAGCTGGCTTACGCCTCACAGAATGTCTGGAGGCCGAGGGGCTGCAGGGTGGAGAACGCGTGCCGTGAACTAACACGCCCGGGGGGGAGGAAGGGGGTGAGGGAGGCAACGAGGCAGGTTGACCGGGTCCGAGTTTGCCGCCACCTATACCCATACTGTGCCTGCTCTTCTGCCCTTTGTGCCATTTCCTCCCTCATACCGACCAGCATGGCAGTGATCAGGTCCATCTGGCTCGGCTTCACCTCACTCGTGCCTGCCTCAGTCATAGCCTCCTCTCCCTCATGGCTGCCGCCATCTTTGGACGACATAATAAATCGGCGCTCTCACTGATCAAATATCACAAATCCCACTCCTGACACCATTTGTTACGCCGACCGCCTCGTCTCTCTGCCACCAACACAAGGCAGGCTAGGCAGACGGCATACTATCCACAGGGTCGTGAACACTGAACAGCTCCAAGAGGCACCGAGCACCACAGTGTCCCCAGAACACCACAAGGGGAAACGCCACCTGGAGAGACAGGGCACGAAATAAACACACAATGACAGTCTTTCCTTTATTTACACAAGTTATTTACCCGTACACTTTTCTATAGGCACAATACAGGGGGAAACCAGCATGTCACACTGCACGATACAGCTTATAAAAGGGCAACACAAAGTTTATCAGGTCACATAGGCACACACGAGGTCTTCACAGGAGCAGCACCCCACTGCGTCTCCCTTGGCTTGTTCCTCCGCTCCTCCGCTCACAGCCAGTTGCATCATGTTTGCCCAGGTCCCTTCATGTTAACACATGCCCAGGTCATCCTTTTCATGTTAACACATGCCCAGGTCATCCTTTTTATGTTAACACATGCCCAGGTCATCTTTTTCATGTTAACACATGCCCAGGTCATCCTTTTCATGTTAACACATGTTTCGCACAGAGACAAAGACCCACTGGCGTAGCAATATATTAAAAGTATTGTATAAGTATAGTGGAGTATAGTTTAGTAAAGGACAGACTTTCCTGGGCTCATGAACACCTAACAAGCGGAGTTCGAATGGACATGTAATCTATTTATTAAGTAAATCTCCCCCTCAAACTTGTTTGTTCTAATTCCTGGAAATTAATCAGCCCGGAACTATGGCGGAATTGACTTTCGCAGTCTACATCTGTAAAGAACTCCAGGTTAATTTGAAAAAATTCTCTATTGAATGTTGTGAAGGAACTTACAACTGTAAAGAACTGTAAATAAAGTTTTATTTTGGAACATTGAATAATTCTTTTGTGCAGAATGTCATGTTTGTTATATTTTAAATATGTCTTAAGCTTTTGATTTTCCCCCAAGGCAGATTCGCTTCGCCACCTATACCAGGTAACCCGGATCCCTCCCCCCCCCAAAGTAAAGAGCCACCCATAACAGGTTATCATGTTTGCTTTTCTTGAAAAATATTGAAATCTCTGAATTTTCATATTCGTCCCCCCCCCCCCAGTCTTAGACTCGCTCCGCCGCCTATGCACACACACACACACAAACACACACACACACACACACACACACACACACACACACACACACACACACACATATATATATATATATATATATATATATATATATATATATATATATTTATATATATCATCATCATCATCAAGGGGCTAACGCCGACGGGGGCGCATGGCCGCATCCACCCTTCGCTTCCAGCCACGAGGATCCCTCGAGGCGAGTCTCCAGGCAGGCACACGGCCCATCTCTAGTTCCTCACGACAGGTCTCGTCGAGCTGCCCAAGCCATGATCTCCTAGGACGTCCCACAGGTCTCCTCCCCCAGGGTTGTCTCGCAGAGAGACAACCTGGTGGGCAGGGTCGTCCATAGGGAGGCGAGCTAGGTGGCCATATAGCCTGAGTTGGCGATCCCGGATTATGCAAGTAACAGGTCCCATGCCAGTCTCACGGTGTAACCGCCGGTTGGACACGTGGTCCTGCCAACTGTACCCATGATCCGGCGAAGGGACTTGTTACAAAAGGCATCAAGGCGAGACTCCAAGGCACTGGATAGCGTCCAGGTTTCGCTTCCATAGAGCAAAACTGGAAGTATCAAGGCCTTGAAGACACGCAGCTTGGTCCTTCTGCATAGGTACCGACATCTCCAAACGCTCTTGTTGATCGAGTTCATGGCTCCTGTTGCCAGACCAATCCGTCTACTGACTTCCTGGTCTGACAACCCAGAGATATGGACTACGCTACCAAGGTATGTAAAACTTTCTGTGACTTCAACGTCCTCGCCGCAAGCATGGATCGACTGAACGGGTTCCCCTAACAGGCCCCCAAAGTCCTGAATCTTGGTCTTGGTCCAGGAGACCTCTAAGCCTAGGGGCTTCGCCTCATTGCTAAATGCATCAAGAGCCGCCACAAATGACTCCAAGGACTCAGATAGGATGGCAACATCGTCGGCAAAGTCAAGGTCCGAGACCTTAATATTGCCTAGTGTTGCTCCGCACTGACTTTGGCTAGTAGCTCTGCCCATTATCCAGTCCATACAAGTGTTGAAAGTGTGGGTG
Organism: Penaeus monodon; assembly: GCF_015228065.2. Classification (NCBI taxonomy): domain Eukaryota; kingdom Metazoa; phylum Arthropoda; class Malacostraca; order Decapoda; family Penaeidae; genus Penaeus; species Penaeus monodon. Next base: position 3,780 of record NW_023662685.1, on the reverse strand, counting down.
CAAGGACACAGCCTTGCCTCACCCCTGAATTAACAGGGAAGAAGTTCGATATACCCCCACCACACTTTACAGCACTTTCAGTACCAGTATAGAGGCTTGCTATCAGGCCAATAATCTGTGTCGGAATTCCCCTGAGCCTCAGGATCTCCCATAGCGATTCCCGATGCACCGAGTCAAACGCCTTCTTTGAGGTCGATGTAGGCTGCAAGCAACCCACGACCAAACTCACGACGGCGTTCCACAATTACTCGAAGCGCTAGTATACGGTCTATTGTGGACTTGCCAGGAGTAAATCCAGACTGCTCCGGTCTCTGGTGCCTCAGTAGGTGGTTGCGGATCCGTTTCAGAAGAATGTGAGCGAGAACCTTGATGGTATGCTGAGCAGTGTAATGCCACGGTAGTTGCTACAGTCCCATCGATCCCCTTTCCCCTTCCAGAGAGGGATGACCACGCCCCTCAGCAGGTCAGGGGGAATGGTACCAGAATGCCAAATGGCAGTCAGGACTGTATGCAGGCCCCGAGCCATAGGTTCACCCCCAGCCTTTAGCAGTTCAGCAGGGATATCACATATGCCTGCAGCTTTCCCACTCTTCAGCTTGGAAATCGCCAGCCTAACCTCTGTTAGGGTAGGAGGTTCCTCGCTGATGGGTGGATCCGGCACAGGCACTGAGACATCGCTTGCATCCAAGCTAACTGTTGGAGGATCCACCTGGTACAACTGTTCAAAATACATATATATGTTTATATATATATATATTGGCAGGCGCCACCCACCATGAACTTGTGGGGCAAAGCCTAGGGAACCCTATAATGGACGGGGGACCTCACAGCCTGCCGACCCGTTTATTTGGGGAGCGTCGGCGGGAGCGGCAGAGGTGGCGTGCACCGTAGTAACACCCCGAGGCTTAACCTCAGGCGAGCTTTCCGGGTAGGCGTATGGAACATCCGTCTTGTGGCAGGATGAGTGATTACCTCCGCTATCGAGGAAATTGGAACCGATTGGGAGTTGAGGTGGCTGCCTCTCGATCACGTATCAGTATGGGTGAGTGCACCTACTAGTGGTCGGGCCACAGTGATGGTCATCACCTCCAAGGAGTAGCCATAGCCATCTCCAGCCGACTTCAGTTAAGGTGACACCGGTTGATGAGCGTATTATGGCACTGAGATTGAACCATGCCTTTGGCTTCATGTGGTAGACAATTGCCCCCAGTCAGATATTCACATTGTTATGGGCGACTTCAATGTGGTATCCGGCTGTGACGGTTGGTTATGAGATGTCTGTCGGCCCCCATGGCTCGGGAGTTGATCTCAGCAGCGAGAACAGCCTCCTTCTCTGGGACTTTGCTAGGTCCCAGAGAATGAGGATCTCTGGCTCCTGATACCAGCGCTCCAACCCGCATCGCTGGACATGGTATAGCAATACAGGTACAGTGGCTAAGGAGACCGACCACATTCTTGTAAGCATGCAATGGAGGATCCTCCAGAACTGTAGAGTTTACCAGAGTGCCGAGTTCTGCGGCACTGACCTCAGGCGGTTGGTGGCTACCTTGCGGGTCCACATCAAATTCCCCGTCCCTCCAGTGGCCATTCTAAGGTGTTTTCACTTGGACAGACTGAGGGTGGAGGAGTGTGCCAGTGGGTTCACCATGACAGTCTGACCGATTCACAGAACATGACAACCTGATGGACCCAGTTGTTCTGTGAGAGTTCTTCAAGCGCAAAACACTTGAAGCAGCCCAGGAGTCCATTGGCGTACGCCCGAGGCCAAGGCAGAATTCCATCTCCCTGGAGACATTGGAGGCCACTGAAGCATGTCGCATGGCTCGGTTGAATGGCAATCAGGTCTTGAGTCACTCTTTAGCGGACACTGCTGAGAAGGGACAAGGAACAGTTCATCAGGAATCTTGCTGAGGAGGTTGAAGGCCATTTCTTGGTAAACGACCTTTGCCCTGCTTATCAAGCCCTGAGAAAGCTGAACTCCAAGCCCTCCTCGCAGATGACTGCAGTCCGATCAGTGGATGGACAGATCATCTCAGATAATGTTGGGGTTCGTGAACATTGGGCTGAGTATTTTGAGCAGTTATACCAGGTATACCTTCCAACATTTAGCTTGGATGCAAGCGATATCACAGTGCCAGTGCCGGACCCACCCATCAGCGAGGGACCTCCTACCCTAATGGAGGTTAGGATGGCGATTTCCAAGCTGAAGTGTGGGAAAGCTACAGGCTGCTGAACTTCTAAAGGCTGGGGGTGAACTTATGGCTCGGGGCCTGCATGCAGCCTTGACTGCCATCTGACAGTCTGATACCATTCCTCCTGACCTGCTGAGGGGTGTGGTCATCCCTCTCTGGAGAGGGAAAGGGGATTGCTGGGACTGTAGCAACTACCATGGCATTACACTGCTCACCATACCAGGCAAAGTTTTTGCCCACATTCTTCTTAAACGGATCTACGACCACCTACTAAGGCAGCAGAGACCAGAGTAGTCTGGATTTCACTCCTGGCAAGCCCACAATAGACGGAATACTAGCGCTTCAAGTAAATGTGGAACACAGTGAGTTTGGTCATGGATTGCTTGCAGCTTACATCGACCTCAAGAAGGCGTTTGACTCGGTGCATCGTGAATCGCTATGGGAGATCCTGAGACTCAGGGGAATTATGACACAGATTATTGGCCTAATAGCAAGTCTATATACTGGTACTGAAGTGCTGTAAAGTTTGGTGGGAGCCTGTCAAACTTCTCTGTTAATTCAGGGATGAGGCAAGGCTGTATACTTGCACCAACACTTTTCAACACCTGTATAAATTGGATAATGGGCAGAGCTACTAGCCAAAGTCAGTGTGGAGCAACACTGGGCAATATCAAGGTCTCAGACCTTGATTGTGCCGTTGATGTTGCTATAGTCACTGATGGCGGCTCTTAATGCACTTAGCAATGAGGCAAAGCCCTTAGGCTTACAGGTCTCCTGGACCAGGACCAAGATTCAGGATTTTGGGGGCCTGTTAGGGGAACACATTCAGTCAATCCATGTTTGTGGCAAGGATGTTGAAGTCACAGAGAGTTTTACATACCTTGGTAGTATAGTCCATATCCCTGGGCTGTCAGATCAAGAAGTCAGTAGACAGACTGGTCTGGCAACAAGAGCCATGAACTTGATCAACAAGAGCATGTGGAGATGGCAGTACCTATGCAGAAGGACCAAGCTACATGTCTTCAAGGCCTTGATACTGCCATTTTTGCTCTATGGAAGTGAGACCTGGAAGTCTCATCTCGATGCCTTTTGTAACAAGCCTCTTCGCCAGATCATGTCGTACAGGTGTCAGGACCACGTGTCCAACCGACAGCTACACCATGAGACTGGCATGGGACCTGTTTACTTGCATAATCTGGGATCGCCAACTCAGGCTATATGGGCACCTAGCTCATTTCCCTGATGTGCCCATCAGGGAAACGAGACAACCCTGGGTGGAGGAGGCCTGTGGACGACCAAGGAGGTCATGGCTTTGGGGAGCTCGACGAGACCTATCGCGAGAATTTAGAGATGGGCCGAGGGCCTGCCTGGAGACTCGCCATGAGGGACCCTCGTGGCTGGAAGCGAAGTGTGGATGCAGCCGTGCACCCCCGTCGGCGTTAACCCCTTGATGATGATGATGTATATATATATATATATAATATATATATATATATATATATTATATATATATATATATATATACATATATATATATACATATATATATAATATATATATATATATATATATATATATATATATATAT
>NW_023662684.1:10000-15838 GCF_015228065.2 Penaeus monodon | reverse complement strand
ATTAATCGTATCACATTACCATTAGATACTCAATGTTATCTGTTATTCTTGATTCAAACTTCCATAACTCCGTCAAACTAGACTCGTACAATCTAAGTCCGAATGCAACAAAATAAGACTGAATAACCAAGGAACGGCCCTTCGTACTAGTACATGCGGCAAGTTTTTCTCGCAAACGAAACTACCTCGTTCCATAGGGCTCGTGCGGGAGGGACACCAACTCGCCAACCTTTTTCCTGAACGCTGTTTGTTGGCCACGCACACAAGAGTATATTATGGATAGCATGATTCATGAGTTAAGAGTATTTGGTGACAAAGGATTTATGAATTTATGTTATGCTAAACCTATAGTTATTGTTTTGGTGTAAAATTTGAATATATTTCTTGATGTATTGTTTAACCTGACTTGCAACTGTGGCGGAATTTTCTTGGTTCTACTCATATTCATCGTTCGCCGTTGCTTCTGCGTTCATTTTGTTCACCGCACCGTTAATGCCCAGGCATTACGTGCGCTATGATGGCGAGTCAGGTAAGACCCAAATATATCTATAAAGTGACACAGTCTGCGTATCTATTTAGCCGCGACCACACTGGAGGTGGCATCGTGAGAAGAGCGGCGAGGTTCCCGTCTGAAGTGGAGACGATAGCGTCGCGAACGTGTCAATGATTGATCATTGAGACGAGAACTTAATTCTATGAATTATCTCGCAAATGGATATTCTTTTAAATTATCTTCATTAGTAGCCCGGAAAATTACACAAATACATATACACACGTACAGGTACTCACACACACACACACACACACACACACACACACACACCACACACACACAAAACACACACACACACATATATAGGTATATATATATATTATATATATATATATATATATATATATATATATATATGGACCCATACACAAATGAATAATACATATATAACTATAAATATAGGCTTACGTGTAGGGGGCCTCCAGGCGGCAAACCGCTCCAGTGTGGCCGCTCACATGGAAAAGGTCCAAAACCCTCGAGTGATCGCGTGCAGTGTGGCGGCGGCCTTGATCATATCTACTTTTTGCAAGCTTTCTGCAGTATCAACATCATTTGTTTCATCTCCAATCAATTATGGGTACGGGTAAAATCGTAAATATCAAAATTTGTCGTTTTACTGTTATGATCTCTAAAAGTACGAACTTTTATTTTGAACAAACATCCCATCAATATATATTGTATTATATTCCTCCTTATCCTCTTTAACAGAGTAAGTTCGCGGCCACTAGACCATCTCGAATTCAAGTCTAGAGGATATCACTTTCCAGGTTTCTTTATACTTTCTGCTACTTTGCTAATTCATTCGCCGGTACCTTCTTCAACGTCAGCTTCAACCCATGGATCAATAGTTTCCCAAGACGCTGCAGAGGGGACGTCTGAATGAAAAACCGTATTACTGTCGATCCAGATAATGATGAATAAAGTATTACATGAAGGTATCGAATGCAATTTCTATTTACTATCATTTAATCAATTAATTATTACTTATTTGTTTATTGTTAATTTCATTATTGTTATCTTTTACAAATAGCATGCCTATCGCAGATATCGGCGGTCATGACACTTAGATACGTCTAACTGTTTCGGTCATTATATTCTCTGGAACTGATGTTGTATCTGTATTCAATAATCTTTGATTTGGTCCATATATGCTTTGTAATGCCTGGTGATTTTACTAAGAAACCCAAGTAGTAATTCATAAAATGCCTTGTTACAGCCGCGTATTGTTTTTCACGTGTCTACCAAGCCTACTAATAGACAACATCACCTAATGCTCTGGAAGATAATATCTTCTTGCCGGAAATAAGGCTTAAATATTATGGCTTCCTTGAAGAGCTGATAATACCAGGTATGGCAGTTGATTTATTGTTGTTCATAATATTGCTGTTCACCACATTTAATTGTTTATTTTTATATTTTCATTTATTCCTTTATTCTAATGTATTTATCTGTTTTGATGATGTGGACGCTGAAAAGAACTACACTATGACTAAACAGTGTCATGTACTAAATGGGTAGCTGAACCATTCCTTAATTAAGTAGCTGGTTGTTAAAAAATGGAACGTGAAAAACTCAAATGATTTTAGGACATTAACTTTTGGGGTGGTAAAATAATAATGATAATGATATTATTATTATTATTATCATTACTATTAAAAAAAAACGGTCAAATATCACATCGAATGAACCATGACAATGACAGTGAGAATCATATATGCGATAAATTTCTCATATATTACTTAGAAACATTGGGTAATCATATATGAACAGCAAGAAAGTCTAGAAATAGCAATGTTACCCGGGAAGAGTTGCCTATGGTGCGCTGTCATTATTAGGCGATTATGTTGTGCCTTGTGCGTGTGTCCGTTTCCCTGACCAGTTTACCTGCCCATTGGAAGGGTTCCATGACGACCTGAAATACATTGTTGCAATTCTGGCGATTTTCCCGCTAGATCTAGACTTTTCGTGTTAACATCTAGAGGGGAAATTTAGAAAGTTTCCTCTAAAATTAGCAAATTTTAAAGTCCTTTTTTACCGGGAAAAATTAGGAGCTTTTACATTATGTCTAGCGGTTTGTGGAATGTCACAGGCAATCCTGTCTATAGTTAGGTCATGAAAACTGTAGATTTTGCTTTACACTGATATTGTTTCTCTTTGGTTTAAAATTTGTGACAGACCAAGGGTATAATGATTAGTTTCCAATCAAAAAATCTTTAAAATCATTCAAGTCTTAGTCTTAAAGTGACCAAATTTTCACTTTATTTTACTGAAATTCTAAACCGTGAATGCAGCATAAACCCATGGCTACCACATGACCAATGCCAGCTACTTGTACTTTGTTCAATCTCAGGAAAGGAAAACGCATCTCACATTTGACTTAAAAATAATCCGATTCACCAAGATACTTTTGAAAAAAAAGTAAGCTAAGTCAGGCAAAATTGTTGCAAAACTGATATTAAGAAAAAATAAAGTTGTATATTGTATTTGAATCGGAGTACTCCTGAGCCCAGGTTGAGTTGCCAGTTATTCCTTTCCCGAGACTGGGCGCAGTATAGCACTAGTAGATGACTGGTTTTTCCACCAATTTAGTGTATAGTGAACAGAATAATTTTAAACATGCATAATCTCTTCAGGTAAAACTGCTGCCGTCAGATGTCGTGGTGTAGTGCACCTACAACGCGTCTTGCAACTTTTATATTTTTCAGGTTTTAACTTCAAGTTAATAATTACTTATTAATCGTCACTCATTATGACTTGTTTTGTTTTCTATTTCTTTGTTCATAATCTTTCGATGTAAATTACTTAAAAAATTTTTTTATTTTCTCATTTGTAATTCTTCATACCTTCTTAAAACTGTAAATAAGAGAAAACGAAACAAGATAAATTATATTAATTCAACAAAATTGGGATAAAACGAACGAAAGCATTCAAGAAAACTCTGAAAAACCCTCAGTCTGTATATTTTCAAAATTTCACAATGCCTCCAAAATGGCGTCTCGTTAACAAAACACTTTTTCTCTCTCTCTTTGTTTGTCTGTCTCTATCGTAGAAAAAAAAGAAGAAAAAACATCAAGAAGCATCAAATGAGGCTCGCGAACGACACTCCGCTGACTGGACGAGCAGACAATCCAAGAGAGATTTTGGTGTCAAGACGATAGTTTTTATTTCTCTCTTTCTTGTCGCAAAAATGTTTTGAACAAAATAGATTAAAAATAAAAGGATATTTTTAAATAACTTATAATAGAATAATAAAATGGAGGCCGTAAAAACGGACTTAAAGAAATGAAAGATAGAAAGGCACAGTAAAATGAATAAAATAAAGGAAATGGCTGAGGTGAGAGCTGCACAGGTAGTGCTGAATTGGTGCTGCTGCTGTTAAGGGGGCCTCGTCTAGTCTTGGTCCTCGTGGCAAAGAGTGGAGGAACCTCACATCCACTACAGGGCAACATTGGACGGGAAGTGATCAATTTAATCATTTGCAAACCTAGGTTTTAAAATGTCCAGTCAGCCGCAATGCCTCTCATGTCTGTCTAGAAATCTGTCAGGACAAAGGTTTTCGGATTATGAGAAAATTCACTTAGCACCACATTTATATATATATATATATATATATATATTATATATATATATTATATATATATATACACACACATATATACACACACACACCACACACACACCACACACAACACCACACACACACACAATATATATATATATATATATATATATATATATATATATATATGTGTGTGTGTGTGTGTGTGTGTGTGTGTGTGTGTGTGTGTGTGTAAGGAGTAGATATAAGAGCGCAGAGGAAAGCCCCCGTTGAAGAGCGGATGAGTGGATTGCAGGGTCCCTTTATGAATGGATCAAACCAAGGGTGTTCTTTTTTTTAAAAATCTTATAAAGAATACCACACTATATATTATTTTTTATTTTTATTCTTTATTGTTTTAAAAAATTTTAAGATCTGATTAAAAAAGAGGGTATTGAGATAGGGACTCGGATCAACATTTTAAGTAATCATTCATACTGACCAATACAAAAAAAATACAGAGAAAAAATAATAAGGTGGGGGAATAGACATAAAAAACACAAATAGAGGGAAAGATAATTAAATAAATCAGTAAGGTCACAGTAAACGAGGGGGGGGGGGGGGGGAGCCCCTAAAACACACCCCCCAGTTAGCCCTGGACAGAAAACGTGACTTGTGTCCCCCTTGCTGAGAGAAAACCTGAGCCTCGGTTAAAATCGGACGCGAGAAGGCTCCCTTGCATGCTGGCTGGCCGTTTTCTGCTCGCGGGCCCGAGTCTATATGTCTGCCGCTATCTGTCTCCCGGCCCTGCCATATCCCCTTTATTAGTTTTTTTAAATGTTTGTTGATCTGCTTTTAGAATATGATTTATAGGGATTCCTGTTTAAAAATTGGTTTAAAAAATGTTTGGTTTTTCCATTTCCCCCGAAAGGACGGGGTAAAGGGGCCCCGGGGCCCAGTCATTAAATAATTTAAAACAAACTGGAATTACCCGCCTTAAAAACACACAAACACCACACACGGCGTGTTCTCGCCAGACCTAGAGCAGAATAAATAAAAACTGCAACCAAAACCATTGGCCAGAGGGATTCCCACAAGTGTTTGGCCGACGTGGGAACCCCCGGGAGAGTTACTGAAAGTAAGGCGTGACGAGTTCCCATAACATTAAAAGGTAATTTGATGTTGTATGAAAAAATTATCATTTTGTTGTAGAATGGCTGATTACTCATGTGTTGAGGGGGTTTGGGAAATTTAAATTGGAAAAAAGTTTTCGAGATATTGGTCTGCAAAGGTCATATTTGTTTGGGATAATATTTTCCTTCGGCGCCCCTTTTTTCGTTTTAATGCAAATTTTCGATTCATTCAAAAAAAACATACCATTAGTAATAAAGGATATGAAAAAAAATAGAAAAAAAAACAAACGGTTGATCTTGGAAAATTTCAACCAAAAAAATCACCCCCATGACTATCCAAAAAAAAATGAAAAAAAAGCCTCTGCTGTACATCCACTTTTTTCAATGATTCACGAGCGTTTTGGGGAATTACAACACGGAAATAAAAAGGTTTTGGGCCAATGTTTCAGATTCCTGCTTTTAGAATTGGTTTCCATTTATGTATTGCTTATGGATGTATTTTCCATTGGGCAACAGCAGGGTGTCAAACACGCGGCACATTCGCTATTTAAGTCTTACAGTTTTATATGATTAATTAAGCCAGTCCTTCGTCTTTTAAGATTATCACTTACACT
>NW_023662684.1:0-2500 GCF_015228065.2 Penaeus monodon | reverse complement strand
ATGTTCGCTGACCTGGTCTGAAAACCCCGGGCCCGGTTTCCCCAAAATATGTTTTTCCAACCCCTGAGATGAGAATGCAGCAAATGCTTGCCTTGTAAAATCCCCATGAAGTGGAGGAGGCCTAAACAAAGTGCTCTAAAGATGATGTGCAAGAATCTTTCGTGTTTTGTCCATATTCCACTGTCATCCTGTAGGTCCTGAAGAATAGTGTTGTCCCAAGGTAAAGGAATGTATCCTTGTGGACTTAGTCCCACTTCTGAGTAAGCTGTAGTTGGATGTTCCTCACCCTTTGTCTTGCTCCTGTATCAAGTGGATGAGGGAGGACATGTTACCAAAGAGTATCATCCACTCTTTGGCTGGTGGACTATTGTTGCTGAGAAATGATTCTTTTCTGTGTTGGGAAAACCTTAAGAGGAGGAGAATGAATGTCCATCCCAAAGAGGTTTTTATATGAGTTGGGGTTATTTAAGGTTTTCCAGTTATTATTTCCCCAGTGTGGAGCACAGGTTGCTGAGAAACATTTACTACCTTGAGAGCTTTCTCTTGTTAGAATGAGCCAGTCATCTAAGTATCTGAGGAGACGAATTCCCTGGCGATATAAAGCCGCTGAAACCAGACCGTCATTCTTGTAAAGACCTGTGAAGCTGTGGAAAGACCAAAACCGTGGGCCCAAAACTGAAAAGGTTGGTTCTTCCAGGTGAACCTGAGGTACTTGTGGCTGGCTTCATGTGTCAGCACCTGGAAGTTAGCATCCTTGAGGTAGAAGGAAACTAATGAAGGAAACCTTTCGTATAGCTGACATTACTGTCCTCCTGTTCCATTCTGAATTATGTGGTGGGACGTATCTGTTAGGGCAGAAAGATCTAACATGGGTTAGTAACCTACATTTGCTCTGGTTACCAAAAACAGGCGGTTGTAGAAGCCTGATGTTCGTGCTGCTTCTACTGCACTTTTTCTCAGTAGCTGATCCTCTATGTAAAATGCCATGGACTTTTCAGAATCTGGAGAATATATCCCATAACCTCGGTTCAAGACAAGGCATCCTGCTACTGTGTCCATTGTGTTCACTAGCTCAGATTCCACTTGGAGGAAGTGGTAGGACCTGGTTTGGCTTCTGTTGTGTTCTTTGCTGTGAAGACAGGGCTGGATGATGGAATAAGCACCTAAAGATGAGATATTGGAACCAAGCTACAGCAATGGTGTACCTAGTGTTGGACGTGGCTTAACTAGAGCTCTGGTCGCCACCTGCTGAGTTCTTCCTTTACCTTGGTTTCTTTAATGACCAAACTTTAATCTAAGGAGGACGTCCTTAGGTCCACCTTAGACACAGGCTTGTAAGCTGGTAGATGTGATTCTTAGTGTCCTCCTACCCCGTGTTCCCCAGGTTGGTCTGGACGGTTCACCTCTTTATACCCCTGTGCTTCAGGGAAGCATTGAATATTTTGTTCAAATTCACATGAGACCCTTCTGACTCTGACATGTCCCTCCGTAATACTCTTCAGGCGTTCCAGTGAATTGCATGTCCTTTGTGTGATTGTGCAAAGGTGTTGTGCATATACTGAAAGGCGAGTATTGAAATCACACATGATAAATTCTATGTTTGTTGCCTGGCACATCTCAGATTGTGTTATATTCGCACGACACACACCTGCTGTTACTGAATTGTGTATGAAAGGCTGTGTCACAGTCATCTCCCTGCTCACATCTGGTGTCATTAAGTGACAACTATGTGGGAGGTTGTGACTTTTCTCTATACATGGTCTGTCCAAGAGCCCTGCTGGCGGAGACTTGGCTTTCTGCATGACAACGTGGGTCTGGGACTGGTGGAATGTGTGCTCTGTGAACTGGCGGGGGCTATGCGTGACATGTGCTTCTCCTCCAAGTGGCTGTGTGGGCTTGACCATCTGCTTGGTCACCATGCCCGAGAACTGGACTCTTATAGTCTGGCCCTCATGCTGGGCCTGAGGATGGGGAACTGGTGTCTCTGGACACCCATCTGTCCCCATCCTGGTCACGTCCTGAAGGAAATCCTGGATATACAAGAGTCAGATTTCCCCCTACCTCAGGACCTCAGGATGTGACCCCTCCTGGAACGAGTGATCATGGATGTTTAACTGTGCAGGGAGAGACCAAAGACAATGCGCTTTGAGTTTAGCCTGAGCAATCCGTGGGCCACACTTGCCCCTGGCTACCTCCGCCGATGCATTTGCTGGGCGTGACTGCACACTCAAAAGTTATATATATTATCATGATATGTTTTTAAATTATTAAAATGACTAAAGTGTTTTCTTTTCACCAGATCCAAACACTGATTCAATAAACAGAATGATTAGAAGAAATAAATGTGCTAGACATTAAAGGTCATACAGCACTATAGTAAAGTATTGTGGCAAAAAGGGGTGGAAATGAGTCAACAATTAGGATAAGATGTTAGATGTCGAAGGTTGTAGAGTTTAAGTTTGGTTTTGTTCCGGTGATTCCATATAGGGTTACAAGTTTT
>NW_023662683.1:45000-47500 GCF_015228065.2 Penaeus monodon | reverse complement strand
CCAATGCCCCAGAAAGGCTCCAACCCACTAAGAGGTTGGTGGAGCAAACCCCTAGGAAACCCCACAGGCAGACGGTTGGGCTCCACAGCCTGCTGACCCCCTTTATTTGGGGCAGCTTTGGTGGGGGTGGCAGATGTGGCGTATATCTGGCGTATATCTGGATAGCTCACCTCAGATTTAGCTATCCAGGTAGGCACTCAGAACACCTAGTTCTTGCGGCAGGACGAGCAGTTACCTCTGCTATAGAAGGAATTGGAGCAGTTGGGAGTTGAGGTGGCTGCTCTTGGAGGAAAGAGACCTTGGGAGTGGCACGATCAGTATGGATCGGGCTGCAGTGATGGTCATCACCTCCAGGGACCATAGCCATCTCCAGCCGACTTCTACCCTTAGTAGTTGAGGTAGCACCGGTTGATGAGGGCATTATGGCAGGAAGATTGAAGCATACTTTTGGCTTCAGTTTTTTATTACTATGTACACTCCTACTGATGTTTGCAAACTCAATGTGAAAGAAGTGTTCTAAGCCAAACTCACATCCATGGCAGACAATTTCCTCGGCGAGATATTTGCATTGTTCTGGCCCACTTCAATGTGTATCCGGCTGTGATTGAGTTGGCTTCAAGATGTCTGTCGGCTCCCATGGCTAGGTCCAGAGAATGAGGATTTCTGGCTCCTGGCATCAGTGCTCCAACCGGCATTGTCATTTGGCGTCTAGTACCGTTCCCCCTGACCTGTTTAGGGGCGTGGTCATCCCTCTTGGAAGGGAGAAAGGGGGTGGTTGGGACTACAGCAGCTACATCGATCTCAAGAAAGCATTTTATTTGGTGCATCGAGAATCGCTATGGGGGATACTGAGACTTAGGGAATTCCAAAGCAGATTATTTGGCCTAATAGCAATACTTTATACCGTACTGAAAGTGCTCTAAAGTGTGGTGGGGGCGTGTCAAACTTCTTTCTGTTATTTCAGGGGTGAAGCAAGGCTGTTTTCCTTGCACCAACACTTTTCAACACCCGCATGGACTAGATAATGATCAGAGCCACCAGCCCAAAGTCAGTGTGGAGCAACACTGGGCAGTATCAGGATCTCATTCCTTGACATTGCCGATATGTTACTATCCTATTTGAGTCCCTTTGGGGTCAACTGGTGGCGGTTTTTGATGCATTTAGCAATGAGGCGAAACCCTTGGGCCTAGAGGTGTCCTGGACCAAGACTAAGATTCAGGACTTGGGGGCTTGGTAGGAGGGAAACCCCAACAGTCAATCCATGCTTGTGGTTTAGGACGTTGAAGTCACAGAGAGCTTTGCACACCTTTGGGAATGTAGTCCACATCTCTGGGCTGTCAGGGCCAAGAAATCAGTTGACGGGTTGGTCTGGCAGCAGGAGCCATGAACTCGATCAACAGAGCATTTGGAGATATCGGTACCTATGCAGAAGGACCAAGCTACATGTCTTCAAGGCCTTGATATAGACAGTTTTGCTCTATGGAAGCGAAATCTGGATGCAGTTAGTGCCTTTGGAACTAGTCTCTTGGCTGGCTCATGGGGTACAGTTGGCTTTTTTCTTGTGTCCAACCAAACGGCTCCCACCGTGAGACTGGCATGGGAAACCTGTTACTTGCATAATCCGGGATCGCCAACTCAGGCTATATGGGCACCTAGCTCGCTTCCCCTTGTGGATGACCCTGCCCATCGGGTTTGGGTCTTAGTGAGAAATCCTGGGTGGAGGAGGCCCTTGGGACGACGGAGGTCAGGCTTGGGCAGCTCGATGGACCTGTCGCGAGAAATTAGAGAAGGTCAGAAAACTTGCCATGAGGGCCCTCCGTGACTGGAAGGGAAGGGTGGATGCGGCCATGCGATGATGATGCATGAAAGATTTTCTCCAAATAAACAATTATCGCAAATGATTAAGGAATGATAATATACATATTAATGGTACTGGAGATATAAAAGTCAAGATTATCAGCCGTTCCATGTGATGTTAATAATTGCAACAGAAACAATAGTGAAAGTATGAATATCTTTATAATTGTGTGATAATACGGCAAAATCAGTGAAAACGAGGATGATGATTGATGGTAATGATAATGATAGTAATGGTAATGATAAAAATTATAAGAAAAAATAATAGTAATGATTATAATAACAATAATAATAACAATATTGATAATAATAACAATAATAATAACGATAATCATAACTATAACAATAATGATAATGATATTGGTAATAATAACTGATAAAGTAATAATAATGAATGATAATAATAATAACAATAATATAATAATAATAATAATAATAATAATAATATGATAATAATAATAAAATAATAATAATAATAATAATAATAATAATAATAAAATAATAATAACAATAATAATAATATATAAATAATAATAAAATAATAATAATAAAATAATAATAATAATAATAATAATAATAATGATAATAACAATAAAAAAAATAATAATAATGATAATAACAATAAAAATAATAATAATAATAA
>NW_023662683.1:17500-37500 GCF_015228065.2 Penaeus monodon | reverse complement strand
CTCGTCCTCTATAGTTCCATCGATAAATCTTCATAACTGGAATCACTCATAAAGGAGGCGTACCTATACAACTGCGGCCGGAGGAGATCCATGTCCATTGGACATCTTAGGGCGGCTGATACCTGCGTGACTGAGCTCCTGGAGTTGACACGGATCGCTGACGCGATGTCATACCAGGGAAGTGGTGCATCCACAGCATCCTGGGGCGACTGGTACCTGCGATGGCGACGTTCATGGTCCTTCCGCTCCCGGAAGGCATGCCCCTCCCACTCATCCTGGCGGTGGCTTAATACCTGCTACCGACGATACACCTTGGTCCGCCAGGCCTATGGAGATATTTCCGGTGACATCCTTCCACAACATCCTAAGGTTGACTGCTGATGCCAGCAGGGTTATCCCTTCTGGTGCCGTGTCGGTATCGTCCCTGTAAACCAGGTAATACACGTAAGGGCCACAGATAGTAAGAGAAAAAGAAATGGCAAACAGAGAAGAGGGAACTGGTATTAAGTACATAGCCTCGTTATTTACTTAAGGTTTGCAGTTTTTAATGTTCGAATCTTTTTTAATTTATTTTCGTTGTTCGTTGTTTGTGTTTTAGAGATAAAGAAAGAAAATAGGACCCGAGGCAGCAGACGTCAGTAGCAATCCGCAAGGACCTGACTTGAACTACCAACCATCTCGATAGATATGTAGAGTAGATAAGAGAACACCGCCAACGGCAATCCGCAAAAGATTTACTTGAACAGTTATCATCACACAGAGAAGCAAAATAAATGAAATACTACGTCGGACTGGACAAAATTGCGGGCTAAAGAGATAATCCAGGCTGTCGGTACCAGTGTGACAAGCTAGCTACGAGATCGTCATGTCACCGGCCCCCAGACGACAGCCTCCTTCTCCAAAACTTTGCTTAGAGTCCCAAGAATAAGGTTTTCGACTCTTGATACAGCATCCCTAACCCACAATTGCGGACATGGTATAGCAATAGGGGTTACTAGTGGCCAAGGAGATCGACACACATTCTTGTCAGCACTCAGTGGAGGGATCCTCCAGAATTGTAGGGTTAATGGAAGGTCGAGAGTTCTGTGGGTCCCCCCCTCAACTGACAGTAGGTTGGGTCTAATTCAGAAAACTTCCCTCCATTGGGCACCTCTAGGGGTTTCACATTGGACAGATATGCGTGAGGAGGAGTGTGCCATGGGTTCACCGCTGCAGCTATGCTTGGTTCACAGAACTGAAATCCTGAACAGTGCTAATGTGGGATGCCTTCAAGGCGCAAACCACTCGAAACAGTGCAGAAGTCAATTGGCATACGCCCAAGGCAAGGCAACTTTCACCTTCTGGAAACATTGGAGGCCAATGAAGCTGAATGGCAGTGAAGACCTTACAACCATCTGTGCATCTAGGATTGGAACTGCGAAAAAGGGCAAGGAACAGTTCATCAGGGATCTTGATGAGGAGTTTGAAGGCCACTATTTTGGTAAATGACCTACCGCTGCCTACCAAGCCCGGAGAAAACTTGAATCTAAGGCCTCCTTGCAGATGACTGCATTTCAACATTGGATGGACAGATCAATTTCAGCTCAGTTGTTGTTCGGAGCGGTGGGCAGAGTATTTTTTGAGCAGTTATTAGGTAGAACCCTCCACATTAGCTTGGGATGCAGTGGTATCGGCAATATCTGTGACGGTCAAATCCTCATCAGCCAAGGAACCTCATACCCTAAATGAGGTTAGAATAGCGATTCACAAGCGCAAAGATGGGAAGCCACAGGTATATGTGTATCCCTGCCTGAACTGCTAAAGGCTGGGGGATGTTGTCGTGAACCAATGCACAAGGGTTATGCATTGCAGTCTTTGTAGTCGTTCATCTGGCAGTTGAACCATTTTCCCCTGACTGTTGCGGGGCGTGGTCATCCCTCTACTGGAAGGGAAAGGGGATTGTGGGACTGTAGCAACTACCCATGGTATTTAGACTGCTCCGAATACGAGCAAGATTTTCGCCCACTCCTCTTATGAATGTTGACTTAGTCACTATGGCACCAGAGATGAGCAGTCTGGATTAACCCCTGGCAAGTCAACAATAGACTGTACATAGCACTTCGAGTAATTTGAAACGCCGTCGTGAGTTCGGTCGCGGCAGTTGCCATAACATTCTCCGACTCAAGAGGCATTTGACTTGTGGTGCATGAGAAGCGCTATGGGAGATTCGCAAGACTTAGGGAATTCTGACCTGCAGATTATTGGTCAATAGCAAAGCCTATTATGACCGGTAGCTGAAGGTGCTGTAAAGTCTGGTGGGGAGCCTGTCGAAAGTGTTCTTCCTTTCAATTCCGGGGGAGGCAAGGCTGTTGAGTCCATTGCACAACATTTCAACACCTGTCCAGGGGGATAAATGATCAGAGCTACTATCAAAAGTCAGCTGTGGAGGCAACACTCGGGGCAATATCAAGGTCCTCATATCATTGACTTTGGCCGATGATGTGCTATCACCTGGTCTGAGCACTGAAGTCACTGGTAGCGGCTCTTGATGCATTTAGCAATGAGGCGAAGCCGTGGCTAAAGGTCTCAGGGACCAAGAACCAAGATCAGGACTTTGGGGGCCGCTTAGGAACTTCATTCAGTCAATCCATGCTTTGCAGTGAGGACACTGAAATCACAGAGAGATTTGCATACATTTGTAGTGTAGTCCAGATCTATGGGCCGTCAGACAACAGAAGTCAGGAAACGGATTGGTTCTCGGAGGAGCAATTGAACTTAACAACAAGAGCATGGAGATGTCCGTTACTGATGAGAAGAACCAGCTACAGTCTTCAAGGCCTTATAACTGCCAAGCGAATCCTCGGAATATGGCGATCTAGTGCCCTTGAGAGTCTTGTCTTGAGCCTTCTGGAACAAGCTCTTGGCCGGCCATGGGGCTACAATGGCCATATGTCAAACCGAAGGCTTTACCATGAGATTGGCATGAAAACACTCCTACTTGCATAATCCGTGATCGCTAAGGCTAACGTCATTTCTCCTTGTGAGATGACCCTGCCATAAGGTTGTCTTTCTGCGAGACCACCTGGGTGGAGGATGGCCCGAGGACGACCCTAGGAGGTCTGGCTTGGGACTTGAGACCTTGAGGAGTTATAGGAGACGGGCCAAGTGCTTGCCGGCGAGACTGCCATGAGAGGGAACTTATGACGGAAGCGAAGGGGGATGCGGCCAGACGCCCCCTGTCGGCGTTAGCCCTTGATAATGATGATGATGATTAATATGTATATCTATACACACACACACAACAGTTCCGTAGTGGATGTGGAGGGATCGGTTGGGGGGGGGTACTAGATTGAGAGAGATAGATGATGATAGAAGAGAGAGAACTATATATATGCAGAGGAGATATGGAATGATATATAGAAGAGGATAGTCATATAGAGTACACACACACACACACACACACAGATAGAGAGAGAGATATATATATATTATGAGAGAAGATTAGAGGATATATACGATTATACTATATATAGGTATATATATATATATATATAGACGATATTTAATGATATATACGATGAATATAAAATATGCTAGATGACAATATATATAGAGATATAGATATGTGAAGTAGAGATATTATAGATATATATCAATTGATATATATATAATCTCTATATATATAAATATTATATATAGATAGATATTTATACATTATATATATATATATATATATATATATATATATATATATATATGGGTGTGTGTGGGTGTGTGTGTGTGGGTGTGGGTGGGTGTGTTGTGTTTGTGTGTGTGTATATATATATATAATAATATATAGATATAGATATATATATAAGACTATAATAAATATATATATATATAATATATATATAATATAATATATATATATAACACAAACACCCAGATCAATCCTAATACAAATAAGGAAACTGTGTGTATATATATATATATATCATTATATATATATTATATAATATACTATATATATATATTATATATATATATATATATTATATATATAAGATATACACACAGTATATATAATATATAATATATAAGATATATATATATATAGATATTATATATAATATATCTAAATATATATCACGCACCACACTCACACACATATATTACTACACCTATATGAAATACAAAACCAAAACCAGATAACGTGTACACCAAAGATAAAAGGAGAAAACAGCCAGATGAAGAACTGAAACAACATCGTAACGTTCGAACTGCCTTTAGCAATCGAACGATGAATAATAACCGTTCGGTTAATATTCCTCTGAGAGTGAAGAGGAACTCGTGTAAATTTCGAAACAACGATTTGTTCATTTCTGGAGGGGCTGCTTTATTTCGTATGTAATATATAGTAATATATTATATAAATAAATACTATATAGAGAGATAGACTATACATACTATATGATCTATAATATATAATATAGATGTAGAGATATAATAAGATAAGATATATACATGTATAGAACACATAGAGCATACATATAAAAGCACACACACACCAGTACAGACATACTGACATACATACACATTATATATATATAATATATATATAATATATATATATATATACTATTATATAAGTATATGGATATAAATAAGTGATTTATTGATTCTATTTATCTATCTATATATATACAGACACACCCATATAGATATGTCAATTATACAAGAGTAGTTTTAATACAAGTAATGAAAATGTATACTTCGGTATCGCAATCGAGGAAAACCCTAGTCAACGAAGTTCTTTTATTTATAACATGGGCACATAATAAATGATAATGATAATAATATAATAATATAAATAACGTAATATAATAAAATAAAATAAGACAAGAACAAATTAATTATAATGATAATAATATCAATGAAAAATAGGATAATAATAGGAATAATTAAAGAATAGTGCACTACTACACACTTCTCTACTACTACTATAATAATAAGAAAAGAATAAGAATAAGAATGAAGAATAAGAATAAGAATAAATATCAGAAAAATGAGAGGAATATTTCTTTTACTAAAATCAATTCAAATCTACGTTTCACTGTAATACCTTCCTTGTCTTACTACTGTAAAACACCAATAATATCATTATGGAATCGACGGCAATTATGTAACCGCTGTCGAAAAGTAATCAAACCTAGAAACTTTCTTTCACCGATGATTCTTTCTTGTCACTTTACCTCGGAATCTAATAGTCCTTGTCCCAATTCATTGCTTTGACACAATCAGAATTAATCTCCTTTGACTAATGCATGTGTATCCTACTGGGGCAAAAACAAAAAAAAGTCATCAATACCTTTCGCAACAAACGCCCAGCGTAAAACACGGAGCCCGTCCGCGCCGTTACCTCACCGCTAGTCTGCTTCCGCGTGCAAGAGGAAAAGCAACGACTCGAACGACTATAGGAATATGGTGACGAAAACTGCTTGCCTACGTCCTACCCATTAGAAACTTATGAACATTCAAACAACTCTACCCATTTGAATTTCGAACTATATTTGCGGTATAATTGATATGCCTTAAAAAGAAAAAAAATAATCTGTAAATAAATATTTAGCTAGGGTTCGGCAATACAATGTGACGGACCATTAATATAGATATTAATAATATATAATATATAATATATAGTAGAATAGTGGAGTATTATATATATAATCATAGATATATGAATAATATAGGGAGTTAATAATAGAATACATATATAGCAGAGATAGATAACACTATAAACTAAGAGTAGTTAAGTTATAGGAAAAAAAAAAAAATGTATTGCATCATAAGTAGGTACAACACATATAGAGATAATATAAGAATATTATATAATATATAATATATAGGGAGATAAATATATTATACTAAAGGACTATATAGATACAGAATATGATTATTTGGCATATATATATATATATATTAATATATCGATATATAAAATATATATAATATATAGGGAATACTTTATAAAGTATCTATATAGATAATATAAATATATAAATATATATATATTCATATAGATTATGATGATAGATATGCTGATTATTGTATACAGAGCATCTATAGATATAGTATATAATATATATTAACCATATATATATATAATATAGATATAATAACTATTTAGAATATAATATAATAAGATATAAGTATAGTATATATATTATATTATATACACAAATATCTGAAGAGATATATGCTATATAAGTAATATCTATAGACTCATGAGCATATATATATACGAATAATATATATATATATATATAACAGATATAACATTATATATATATTACATAATATATATAATATATATATATATATATATTATATAAATTACCCTTACCGTTATATATATTAGAGGCCTAGATATAATATATATATAAGATATATATATATAGATATAAGATATATATATATGAGTAAAATAATACACATGACCACTAGATCTTACGTGTGTGTGTGTAAATGTATATATAAGCTATATATATATATATATATACTATATATATATAAGATATATATATATATTATTATATAGTTTATATATAGTGTGACCTGGGTGTGTGTGGTGTGGTGTGTCGTGTGTGGTGACATGGGTGTTGTCTGATGTGTGTGTGTAGCGTGCTACAAAAAAACATATATACTATAAGCTATATACACACATACAACTGTACATATGTATGATATAATATATATTATATATAGAGATAATATATATTATATAGAATCAATAGTATATATATATATGATATGTAGTAGTCATGTTGATATGGGATGTATGGCTATATAACGTACAGTGTATATACATATATAAACTAAGCTATCTAAGATCTAGTATTTATACTATACAATGCATCTGATATATATGTATAGAATGTGGAGATATATATAATATATAGTCATAATGATAAATTAATACTAGCTAATATTATTATAGATAAATATATTATATATAAACAGAAAATGGAGCTATTAATCCGGACAAGTGTAAAAATATAGAGAACACATGGATTCCTTTGCAAGGTTCGCCTGAGATATTTAACGGAAGAGTTACGGGAAGTCCCGGAGGAGGAGGGCATTTGCTCCTTGCTGGAAATGTCACGAATCGAAAGCTTCCCTGCTGGTTCAGATGACGCTGAATCATCACGATTTCTTGGGCTTCTAGAGGGGGAACTTGAGAAAAGCGTATTTTAACGTATTCATTAAAGGTATTCATACATGACACACATGCTTACACACACACAAACACAACACACACATTGTATTATAAGATATATATATATATATATACTAGAACGATATATATATAATAGGATAATATAATAGACTTGTATACTAAGAATATATATAATATATATATATATATATAGATGTATATATGTTATATATATATAGAGATAGTAGTATAGATATATATTCATGTTCTAATCTAAAATACATACATATATAAACTATAGATAACTATATATAATATATATAATATATATAATATATATATATATATTAGTATAGATATCATATATATATATATATATGGTGTGTGTGGTTGTGTGTGTGGTGTGGTGTGTGTGGTGTGGTGTGTGTGGTTTGGGGTGTATATATAATATATATATTATATAGAATTATATATATATAATTTTAAATAAGTTTTTTAAATATATCAGACATATACAAATCATAAAGGCTTTCCACACAAATAATTTCAAAAGAGTTGATAAAAACCATTGCGAATTTACTGCAAGAAAAAGACCGTAAAGAATGTGTTTCGCTTGCCGATTCACCACTGTGTGTATGAATATGTTTGTGTGTGCTCTTGTGTGCATTCTGCAGGCTGCTAAGCGGGCCTTACATCTCTGTGTAAACCATACGAGACGCATATCATATATCAAAAGATCCAAAAATCTGCATATCATCCCAAAGTTCGGCACACGTAATCTTCTGTCTCTATAAATAAAATGACGCAGAGGACGAGTTCATCTGATAAATTCAAGTAAATTGAAAATCTATCAATTACGAAGCGAATTTATACGATAGGTCAGTTTATTTACGACAGGCATACTATACCATGGAGGACATGTGATGCACCGCGGTTCTTGCATATAGCGTCAGATATCAAGCATTCGCCAAATTATTTTGATCTTTGAATGTCAGGCGCGAGACCAGCTGGCGCCGCGGATCAACTCCCCTTAGAACCGATTGAGTAGTTATAACTGTGCCTGTCTTTGTGCCTATGCTGTTGTTACTATGTGGTCGGCGTGTCTGTAACTGGTGTGGATGATGAAGATAAGTGTATGTGAGTGGGACGTGGATGTGGAAGTGTGAGAGCCGGTCATTTGTGCACGAATATGAAGTATGCGTGTGTGGTTAATATATTGCGAGTACACATGTAACGCATATTTCACTGTCTATTCTTATTGGCAGTCCGGTCTCTCTCTCTCTCTCTCCGTCTCTCGTCTCTCTCTCTCCTATGTCTCTCTCTCTCCTACTCTTCTCTCTCTTCTCTCTCTCTCTCCTTCTTCTTTCTTCTATCTCGCTCTCTTCCTTTCTCCTCCTCCTCCGATTCAGACCATTTTCCCCACCCTTATCAGAGGGTCCCATCCTAAAGTCATTTCTTAGTGTGCATACCTATTTCCCTTTTACGTTTTTTCCCATTGATACATTTTTTCGCGAAGTATTTATATTGGGAGAATTTCTTGTTCGGCTATGATACGCGTCGATTAATTATTCGAGAATTGATATGCTTTGCGAACCGTTTTTGTCTCTAGAGGAGCTTGCGTTTTATTGGTGTCTCTCTCTCTTTTATTACTCTTGTCTCTAACAAGGTCTATTAAGAGTATTCGGCCAATTACATTCCGTTTTTGGGCGCTAATAGATTGCGTAAGTGATCGTTGATTCGGGAGAAACTCCACATATTATATATACAAGCGCGAGTAAGTGTAAATGTGAATAAACAAAATAAAAAGGATGATGATGGTGATGATGATGATGATGATGCTGAGATGGAGGTTGATGCTGATGAATGATGATGAATTATGATGATGATGATGATAGATGATCTCATTGCAATCATCATACTCATCATGATCTCCATTCAGAATCACATCCTCATCATCATGATCATCATCATCATCAGGGAAAGAGCAATGAAGAGAGAAACACACTCTACAGAGAAAGGGAGAGGAAGCCCTATCCTTATCCCTTCCACACCCCCACCCCCACCCCAAAAAAAAAAAGACAATGAACTATATGCAACTTTTCATCAGGAAGATTCATCTATTCATGGGAGGGAAACAACAAGAAAGGCATAAGCCTCTTGCGCTTCAGTGAAATCTGCCGCGTCGAGCAGGAAAAAAAAAAAAAACAGGAAAAAAACAGGTCAGAAGGTCAAAAGGCACAAAGACCCGCCGAAAAAAAGTCAGCTGGCGACGCTGAGGGTCGCTTTGTGCGCCGGAGAATAAGCAGTTACTCTCATCATAGGCAAAGGGCTCCGCTGACTGGCGCGCCGTGACCCTATGCACAAAAAGGTCATCAATCATATGTACATTACACCCACCACACACAGTGCATGTACACACTCACACTCATAACTACACACACACACACATGTATGCGTTGCGATTTATGTATGATGTGTGTTGTGTGTGTACATATGTCATAAGCTCAAACTCGCTGTTTAGTCTGTTTGCTAGTTCCTCTCTCAGCCCTGCTAACCTAGGGAGCCTAAAAACTATGTACCACATACGATTACATATAGACAGGGGGACATCCGGAAGCAGTTGTGGCAGAGAGTGGATGGAGACAAAGGCTGTCGTCTGAATGAGTCAAACTTTGATCAGAAATATTGTGTAGGCTAAAACATAGTGTCACTGTGAGGTTTTTATTTAGACAAGAGGAACATGTGGCAGAGGAAAAGAACATGCCTACTTATGAAAAACTTTGGACCAAAACACTGTCAAGCGAAACTTCAGCCTTCAACTCCAGTTTGTTTGGTGTGTATATAATAGTTGAAAAATCATGGTATATAGTTTTACGCATGGAAGTATAACTGCACGAACATCATGATCAAAATGACAAAGTTTGGGTTTTTTGTTTTATTCTTTGGGCAGAAATAATATATATATACTATATATATGTGTGTGTTGTGTGTGTGTGGGGGTGCGTGGTGTGGGTGTGTGTGTGTGGTGTGTCGTGTGTGCGTGTGTCTATGTGTGAGAAAGGTATCAGGCAGATCAAAGACCTTCTGGGGATGCAAAATGTTGTGTCTTCTGTATCGCGCGTACGCTATTGATTCTAATTATGAAGGATTTAGATACAGGATAATCTAAGTACTATCTAGAATCTATGCGAGCTATCTATCTATTGAGCGAGAGAGATCGATATAGTAGATATATTAGAAGATTGAGATTGTACTAGAGAGATGATACGAGAGAGATAGTATGAGATAATAGATTAGATGCTAGAATATATCTATACATAGATAGCTGCGATGAAGATATAATATAGTAGTAGATATATATAGTAGAGATATATAGATATATAGATTATATGGGTGGGTGTGTGGTGTGTGTGTGGTAGGTGGGTGTGTGTGGGTGGTGTGTGTGGGGGGGTGCACACACACACACACACACACACACACATACAAATACACACACACACACACACACACACACACATAAGACATACACAAGCACAACACACATGATACACCATACACACACACATACACCACACACTCATAGTATATAGCTAGTAGAGATAGAATAAGAGGAGTGCGATATCGATTATGATATAGATATATAATGTAGATATATATTAATATATAGAATAATCTATTATATAATAGATATGTATGGATCTAGAGATATCTATAGATATAAGAGTATAAGATAACTATATATATTATGATCTTATAGGTATGTATAGAGGAGATATAATATATCAAGGTGGGTTAGTAGATATATAGTATATTGATATATATATAGATATAGAGAGGGGATATATATATAGAGATATATATGCTAGGAGTATCATATAATATATATAAGGAGATGTTATATATGACTGTGAGGTGCATAATAGAGTACATATAGCATGCGATATATATAGAGGAGTGATGGAGATAGAATATAAGTATAGATATATATAGATATAGAGATAGATATGTATCCTAGGATGAGATGGGATATATGAGATAGATAGATAAATGAGGGATAGTATATAGCCCCATGATATATATATATGGTAGGTATATAGAATGTAGACTAATATAAAGAATAGATAGATATAGTATCGATTATATATGATAATTATATATGTAATATATAATATAAGATTAGATATATAGTAGAGTATAGATTATAGTATATATAGGGGATAGATGGTAGAAAAAAACCAAAAATGCAAAACTAGAAATACTGTAAAAATAAATCAATAAGTTTTGCAAGGTCAGATATAGGGATATATATATATATATAATATATATATATATATCATTATATATATAAATATATATATATATATATGTGGTGGTGGGTGTGGGTGTGTGTGTGTGTGTGTGTATGTGTGCACCACCTGCATATATAATATAATATATATATATATATGATATATATATATATAATAGATAGATTTTTTTTATATAGATGATATATATGATTCTGGTGTATAACCACACACGCACACACAGACAAAACCTACACACACAGACCCACACACACACAACACAACACAAACAAAGTCACACCACACACACACAGTACGATACTATAGTGATATATATATATATATATAGAATACTATATATTAAACTAATCTATTATAATTATACTGTATATATAGATATATATGTACTATACATAATAATACATAATATAATACGATATAATGACTACTATATAGATATATATATATATATATATATATATATATATATTAGAGCGTATACCTACCCCACGTATACTTATATATTTATAATATATGTATGATATAACATAATATATATACATAATAGACATAATAGGCATTATAGACTATAAATAATATAATATATATAAGTAGAGATATACGATATGATATATGATATATAGACTTATATATGGTACAGAAATGTGACATGATTAGATATCAGACATACACACATTACACACATACACACACACAACACACACACACACACACACACACACACAAACACACACAGATATATGAAATAATATATAGTAATATATATATATAATATATATATATATAACTATATATATACAATAATACTATACATAGAATGAATACTTATATATAGATATATATATAGTATGTTATAATACTGTATATAGTATATATATATATATATACTATATAGATATATAAAGATGTATCATTAATATTATATATGTTCGTATAGATATATAATATATATATATATAAGATATATATATAATAATATATATTATATATATATAGTATATATGAAAGCAAAACCAAATACAAAAACAAGACCCAGGAGGTAGCCCAGTTTGGAGAACGAGCGGGACGTAGGAACACGATCTATCCATCCAGTGGTACTGCGATAGTCTCCTTGCTTCCAACACCTCAGCCGTCCTACCGTTGCGGCCACACCGTGACCGCATAGGTCCGCCCGATCCGCCCGAACTGAATGTGACCTCTCTCGCTTCCGTTAGTCTGTCCTCACACCTGCGCACTTTGGTACCCGTTGCCTCTCCTCTCTCTCTTTTATACCCCCTCACACTCCCTCTGATCCTCTTCGGCCGGGCCATAGTGAAAAAAGGCCCCCGGGCGAAGCCAGAGGATCTTAGGAAATCTAGCAAGCAAGCCCTTTCGTCCTCTTCCAGACCCTGAAAGATGGAATCCAGTGTGGATTCGAACTGATATCTCACTTCAATAAATCTATGTTTTGTGGATTGTGGGTTTGTCTTCCATGGTAATCAACATGGAAGGAGTGTTTTGCGTATTGTAATATAATATATAGTAGTATATACTATTATTTTGTTTAAACAAAGAGATATATATATAGTATAGATTATAGATATATATATATATATATGATCTATTATATATAAAGTATCATGCTGTGACCATCGGCGGCTCAGACAAGAACCTACCGTTTAAAAGAAGAAGATATATATATAAGTATATATCTATATTATAATTATATGTATATATAGATAATAATATATATAGATATATAATTATAATATATATATATAATCTACTAATATTGATTGTCAACCGTAGTATCGTGCTAGGGTGATGTAGAATATATATAATTGCTACAAGCCTAGGTAGCGCTAGGTGAGTTTACGATAGTAGGCTTGGTTCAGGTGACCACGGGTGCCACGTTCGCGGACCTTGCCATAACCTCCCGGCGCATGCGCAGGGAGAGCTGGGGACGAGGTGAGGAAAACGGAGGAACGTGAGGGAGGAGGCGTGACTGCGAGGCGCGCGCCACACGTCAGCCACCACGGGGATTTGGTTTGAATTTTCTATGCTTGCTTTATGTCATACCTTGGTTAGGGTGAGCATTGCTAAGTATTTAGGGTATACAATAGGAATAGGGCGAATTACATGAGAGATCGCGTAGGGCATATACGTGATGGTTATGTATATAAGAAAATAGGATTAAATGTAAGGATGTGTTTACACTTTTTAGTCTAATCTGCTAAAATTCTCTACAAGCATAAATGAAGGAATTGATAAAGATGAATACATACCATCCTTGATATTTACAGAAGAAAAATCCTTATTTAATAATTATGAGAAACAAAAGAAAGTAAAATGAAAACGACAGCTCCGCACATTCACACCACCCCGTATTAGTTTTATTATGGAATCGGGGATAGTAGCCCACCCGTACAAGGGCCTAAGATGATAGATAAGTATTGGGTTTACTAGCTTGTTCAAAGCACAGAAGAGTGAAATATTTACAAGCACAGATTCGTGATAACAGTGGGACCTTGACCGGGATTATACGAATGTTCGACCATTTGCTTTGTTAGATTTGTATAGCTAACGTGTGGCACGTTTATAATGGCAGTATGCCTTTCGGAGTTTGTTGTTACAGTGCCATTAAGCATCTTGTCTATGAGGACCTAAATTAGTCCGTTTGGTCTGTCGTGCATATTGCGTGCCAGCCGAAGTTATTTATTCGGGCGGCTTGCTTTCTTCGCTTGGGTTTTTATGTGCCTTCCTGGCTTATAGTGAGGTGCTGTGTGAGTGATGCAGTTTATCTCATTGCTCCCATTTGTTAGCACATTTTGAATGAGGCAGGTATATTTTGGTTACTTGTGCCTGTTGTGATGCAGTTTTACATAATATTGGTGTGATCTTGCGTTGTTTATCATCTCTGGTGGTAGCATTGTTTTTCTAGGTTAGATTAATTTTCTTATCACAGTTCGCAAGGTTCACGGGGAGGATTTTGTAGCTCATCCCTTTGCGCCAGCGCTGGCAGATTTGACCCAAATGCCCAGTGGAGTTGAAGATGGCGAATTATTTATAAACTTTTATCAATCTTCATTTCGGCTAAACATATGATCGTGGACCTGTCTTGGATAGTTGATAGAAATGAAAGTAATTAGTACAAGAAGACGTGAATCAGTGTTTCCCAGCAATTCAGGGGTGATGGTAATGCCTAATTCCGCCGTGGTCAATATGAATTGGAGGAAAAGTAAACTGAGCCAATATTAACGTTCTTCTGCAGGAGTAGATCTGGAAGTCTTTACAGCCAGCACCTGCCTCTGCTCGCTCATAATGTCTCCGTATCGTCTCAAACGGGGAAGCGGGAGTTCTTGAAAAAGGAGGCCAATCGATTGCTGGAGCGGGTAGATTCGACCCAGCTTAATGTCCCTGGGCATCCCCTTGGGGCTGGTGCCAAAGGGCGAGGGAGATACCGGCTGGCGCTGGACTATAGAAGGTTTGAAACACGTTACGTACCATACTCGTACCTCTTCCACGTGTAGACGACATCATAGACGACTGAGGGTCAGGCGCGTTACCTGTCTAAAAATGGAACCTGCTACAAGTGTACTACCAAATGCCACTGACGCCCGTGCTGTTCGGTGATCATATTCTGTAACTCCTTGGGGCTGTGGAATGGATTGCATTACCCTTCGTGCTCCGGAATTCCACGCCCTAATACTAGGGCATGGGCGTAGATGTTACCTGGAGACCTTGTGGTGTAGAGCGAAACTGGGAGACAAACGACCGCTTCGATCGTGTTCCAAGCCCGTCAGACGCCAGCTTCACCATCAACTTAAAGAGAGCGACGTTCGGGACACGCCTACGTCAATTCCGTGGTCATGCCGTGGGTCAGGAACGTGGCGCCTATTGGTGTAAGTCGAGGGCCATTTGCAGTATCCCGAAGAAGTGAGGGCGTTGATGAGATTCTTGGCATGATCGGCTAGTACTGACGCTGCGGTGAAAACTTTGCGCAAGTTTTGCTCCATTAACTGATTTGCTAAGCACAGAATGTACTTTCAGATGGACAGATGAGTGTCAGAAGCGCTTTGACGGGCTTTCAAGTGCGTCTAGCCATATGCCCCTGTGTACAGCTCCCGAACCTAGAAAAGCACCTTGTACGACAGGCGTTAGATGCTGAGTATATAAATAGTGTTGGTGCGGGCTTGTTCAGACCCGATTCGACGTGACGTCTTTACATCCGGTGTGCTGTACTCTTATTAATAGTCAATGCCTATACAGAAATCGTATTCCACGATAGAAAAAAGAAGCGTTTGGGGATTCTGCTTGCTTGAGAAAAATTCAAAGTTTATTTGACATGCACGGGCTCATCCGAAACTGTGAACTACGCGACAGTAAATATGCCACTAGTGTTCACTGAAAGGGTGAAATTCAAAAAATGCGTATCTTACGGTGGGCTCTCTCACTTCAGCCATTCATATAAAAATTGTTCACATCAAGGGCAAGGAGAATGGCTTGCAGATTGCCCTTCGAGAGCATGATTAATATTTCTCTCCGACTGATGTATGTATTGCCTGTTTTACTGTATAACCAGCTAGCTAAACGCTTTATCATTACAAACTTGAGTTTCCCAGTTATGGTAAAGTTTTCCTTAAGGGGGAGTGCTACAAAGCTCCACAGAGGTATAGCGTGCTAGCGGTTTGTCTACTGATTCGTAATAAATGGGGGTGTCCGACAGAGGATCTACGAACGTTTGCCCATTGGCATTTGTCAAGCACACATAAACACCCGATCACACACACATCATATATATATAGTATAAATTTAAATTTGTAAATAAAATTGCTAATTTTTTTTAAACATTTATATAAAATCTTATTTTTTTTTTTTTATTTATTTTATTATATATAATATATATATATCATATCTATATCATAATATATAGATACATACATACATAGATACAAGCAATGCATATACAGTGTGTGATATATATGGTACTGATAGATCATAATATATATATATATAATGATATATATAACTATATATATATATATATATATAAGTATACAATATAAATTAATAATTATAAGATACGAACAACTCCAATTTATGCGCAGCGCTGTAGATAATAAAAAGCACAGGAGTAATGAGTCAGAAGCCAATGTGTGTATATATACCTATACCATATATATATTAAATATCTTTATATATATATATAGAATCATATAATATATATTATATATATATATATATAGGTGGTGTTGAAGTGTGTGATGTGTGGTCTGTTGTGTTGTAAAATATATAAGTAATATATATATAATAATATTATATTATATAATATATATACATATATATTATATAATACATATATAAAATATACTATATATATATATATATATATATATATATATATAAATATAACCATATACACATATATAGGTGTGTATATAATAGAAATGTACACACCACACACACCACCACACAAACACACACCACACACACACACACAACACACACACACACACAGACACACACACACCAAACACACATACACACACACACACCACAACAACACACACACACATATATATGTGTGTGTGTGTGTGGTTGTGTGTGTTGGTGTGTGTTGTGTGTGGGTGGGTGTTGTGGTGTGTGTAGGGGCGACGCGGTGGCCGATGTGTTTAGAGCATCGCGACTCAAGACTGTCACGACGGCAATCTGAGTTGCCAGGGTTCGAGCCCACCGGTAGGCGCGATATGTTCCCTTGGGCAAGGAACTTCACCTCGATTGCCTACCTAGCCACTCGGTGGGCAAGCCCAGCCCAAGCGTGTGAGGCCCAAGCCCGGTAAATAGAGAAAATGATTACCTAAAAAGCTAACACCGGCACTTCCGGTGGAAAAGGAACTGGGACCCTACCAAGTTACTCAATCCACAAGAGCATCAAACATGAAAAACTACAATTAGGATCATGGCTATGACCGGCCTACTCAAACGGGACCCTACCCGTTAAAAAAAAAATGAAATAAATTTATATTTTATAATTTAAAATATTAAAAAAAAAATTTTTATTAAATATATATAATATATTATTAATTATATTTTAAATTTATATATTATTTATATAAAATATATATATTTAAAAAATTTTTTTTTTAAAATTAAATAAACCATATAGTATTATGTATATTTATTATATATTTTATAATTTAATATTATATATTATCTTTTATATATTATATAGTGTTTGTGTTATTTATATTATAAAAAAATATTTATTATTCTATTATATTATTAAAATTTTTTATTTTTTTTATATATATATATTATTATTATTTTTTTATATTTTTTTAATTTATTATTATTTTTTTTTTGTGTGTGTGGTGTGTGTGTGTGTTGTGTGGTGTGTGTGTGTTGGTGTTGTCTGTCTGTCTGTTTTTGTGTGTGTGTGTGTGTGTGTGTGTGTGTTTTTTTATGTGTTGTGTGGTGGTGTGGTGGTTTGTGTGTTTGTTTGTGTGTGTGTTTGGGGTGTGTGTGTGTGGGTGTGGGTTATATTATATTTTTTTTTTTTTTTATTTTTAATAAACATTAACACACCC
Source organism: Penaeus monodon (assembly GCF_015228065.2). Lineage (NCBI taxonomy): Eukaryota > Metazoa > Arthropoda > Malacostraca > Decapoda > Penaeidae > Penaeus > Penaeus monodon. The sequence goes on along the minus strand of NW_023662683.1, from coordinate 19,450 downwards.
CCCCACCCTTTTTTTTCTTTTATTTAATTTTTATTTTATTTTATTATATATAATTATTTATATATATAATATACCAAATTTAATATATATGTGTTTTGTGTGTGGTGTGGGTGTGTGGTGTGTGTGTGTGTGTTGTGTGTGTGTTGTGTTTTGGTGTGTGTGGGGTTGTGTGTGTGTGTGTTTGTTTGTGGTTTGTGTGTGTGTGGGGTGTTTGTGTGTGGTGTGTAGAGTGTGTGTGTGCGAAATTAAAAAGTGTTTGTATGTGTGTGGTGTGTGTGTGTGTGTGTGTGGTTGTGTGTGTGGGGTTGTGTGTGTGTGTGTTGTGTGTGTGTATGTATTTATCTAAAATATTATTAAATATTTTTATATATTAAAATATATAATTAATATCCATATATTTTTTAAATATATATATATTATTAAAAATTTATATTCAAAAATTAAAAACAATATTATATATATATTTAAAATTTAAAAATATATAATATATAAAATTTATATATATTAAATACATATATTATTTTAATATCCATATATATATATATATATATATATATTATTAATTAATATAATATATTATTCCTTTTTTTTTTGAGATTTATATTATATTTATTTTTATATTTTTATTTGTGTGTGGTGTGTTGTGTGTGGTGTGTGTGTTTTTGGTGTGTGTTTGGTTGTGTGGGAGTGTGTGTGGTGTGTGTATACACATTAAAACACCACACACACACACACACACCCCACACACACACCCACACACACACCACACCTTAAAATTTATATTTATATTTATTTATATTTTTATACTTTTTACAAAATTCATATATGTATATTTTAATTATTATATAATTATTTTTATATATTATTTCCTTTTTCATTTTTATTTATATAAAATATATAAATTTTTATATTATTTATTTTATATTTTAATATATTATTCTCTTTTTTTAAAACGGTAGGTTTTTCATTTTGGCCGCGGGGTCAAGCATGATATTTAAATTTGTATTTTCTGTTTAGTTTTGGAGTGAGTACGTGGTAGGGTCCCCGTTCCTTTCCACGGAGAGTGCCGATGTTACCTTTCTTGGTACTCATTCTCTCTATTTTATCCGGGCTTGGGACCAGCACTGACTTGGGCTGGTTTGGCCACTCAGTGGCTAGGTAGGCAATCAAGGTAAAGTTCCTTGCCCAAGGGAACAGCGCGCCGGCCGGTGACTCGAACCTCGAACTCAGATTACCGTCGTGACAGTCTCGAGTCCGATGCTCTAACCATTCGGCCACGCGGCCTTGGCGATCAGGGGGCTTCCATGATTTTCTTGGCAATTTAGAGCGGTGGTTTGCCATTGCCTTCCGCCCGGTGTTTTTTTTTTTTTTTTTTTTTTTTTTTTCCGAGTCACCATCTCTATTTACCGGCACTGACTTGGGCTATATATATATAATATATATATATATATATATATATATATATATAATATATTATATATATATATATATAATATATATTATGTTATATATATGTATATATTTTATAAAATATTTTATATATATATATATATATAATATAATATATTATATATATATTAAATATATATATATTTTTATATATATATATATTTATTTTATCTATAATATTTTATATATATGTGTATGTATGTATGTATGTGTGTGTGTGTGTGTGTGTGTGTGTGGATATAAATGTACGTGTATATATATATATATATATATATATATATATTCTTTAAAATATATATATATATATATTTTTATATATATACATATATATATATATATCTATATATATATATTAATATTATATGTATATATATATATTCTATTTAATTATATATTATTATATATATATATTAATATATATATATTCTTCTTCTTCAATGCTGACGCCCAGGGTACGCCTTCTCTGTCATCATTCCTTCTTATCAGCTCGGTTTATTATTT
>NW_023662683.1:0-2500 GCF_015228065.2 Penaeus monodon | reverse complement strand
TTCCTTTGATTAGTGCATTTTCAGTTTTCCCCTCGTGATCTTTGCAAAATTGGGGTGGTATCCCAAAAAATCCAATCTCAAAGGTTATTTACTACAATTTTAGACTAGGGGGATTCTGGTATTTTTGGGGAAAGAGCTCAATTTTGGGCGCTGCGCCCATTTGGCGGCAAATTTTGCCGTGATTCTGAAAGTTGGGCATGAATCATTTTTAAACTGTCTCACCTTGCGTATCATTTTACGAGAGAAAAACCCAAGGCTTTTCGATTATGTAATGTTGCTATTGCCATTGTTGTCATCAGACTTTTGCAAAGCTCGGGATGGTTTTATTTTCAAATCGATAGGGCCCGTCATTCCTGTGTTCGTAAGGATGGTACCTCTAAATTTTAGGGGCGGTATTTATTTTATGGCGGGAAGGGGTTTGTAAATAATAACGCAACATTTTTGTTATGATATAGTAAAAGGAAATCTTAATTCTGCGGTTTACCCAAAAGTATATTCCTGAAAGAAAAAATTGTTTTCTTTCCCCCATAGGGGTCTATGATTACTGATTGTTTAAATTTGTGTTTGTGAAGCTCTATATAACATATTTCTTATACTCATTACGTATCTGCTTGTATCTTATTTATTTGCACAGTATGAAAAGAGCACCATGGGGAATATTTCATAAGTTGAAAGGGACTATTTATTTTCACGTTTTTTTTTCCATGAGTTGGGAGATGCAGATGGCTGGCTCTGCCCCTCTCTGAAGGCCTCATCTTTTCCACAAAAATAATATCAGGATCATTGGTATGTATTCATTTTTAATTGTCATCAGACATAAAATCAGTATTTGTAAAATATAGAAGCAGTGGAATTTGTGGGTAAGAACATATTTACCAACATTCATATTTGTAACATATTCTAAAGAGTATAATAAATTATTTAGTGGAAAATGCAACTTCATAGAAATGCGTTTGCTTATTTGCAAAATTGGGGATTTTCCAATGGAAATTTAATGGAACATAATGTATAGATGCAATAAGACTTCTATTATAACAGCATTCAGGGATTATTTACAAACATTAATATACAAAATATGGAGAAAATATTCCCCAAGCTGTGCTTGGGAATTGAAAAGCCCGTCAAGCTCACGTCCGAGTGGGCTTTGTGAGCCCAAAAAGATTAGGGTTTACTGGCTACAGTATCAGCACCCTGGCCTAGCTGCTACAAAAATCCCAGGCAATACAGTCAAGGAGATCATACGCATTTTTGTTGGCAGTTATATGGGATCCTTCAGATCTGTAGGAATTTCCAGGATGTCAAGGTAATGGTTCAAGTCACAAACCGGCCGTGGTTCTCCTCCTGGTTCACTTCAAAGTCCAGCGACCGCCCCGGGCGTTTGTCTTTGGCAAACTGGAGGAGTGTGTTTGTGGTTTTACGTGGCTATCCCTAAAAATTTCACTGCACTTTGCAATCTAATAAATTCTGGGAAAAATGTAGGAGAATTTCTATAAGAGAAGACCAATGTAGCTCAGGAGTTCATTACTGATGACCTTCACTCGGCACTAAACCTTCCTGATGATGAAGTTTATGCGAGCCCATAGGGCTGAGTATTTTGAGTAGTTTTTTACAGGTCTAGCCATTCACAGGCAGTTTGGGGAAAGGCGTATGGGCTCATTGGACTCTGGGCCATCACATTAGGTCATTTTTTTATAGATTAGTTTCGTGTCAGGAACTATGAACTTTCTTAATTGGAGTATTTAGAGATCGTATTACTGTACGAAAGACATTTCTCTGTGTCATCAAGGATGTGAAGTTGTTTTGCCATACTGGTTGCCCTTTGAACCTTTTAAATAAAAGGGCCTTGTCCGGATTAGAGATGGTAGTGCTAAGGTGTTTGCCCAGTATCTATGCGTGCGGGGAACCTATTGTTTAAACAATTCATGACCGTAAACTCGACAAATATATTAAGTTATGTCTTCACATGCAACCCTGAGTGGAGGGGGCTTATAGGAAGATCTCGACAGCCGTTGGGTTGTCCATATTAGATAATCCTGTCACGAAGGCGTAGATCGCCAGGAGGGACTCTCGTGGCTGGAAGCGAAAGGGTGTATGCACTAGCCTCTATAAAAATAAAAATTAGACGTTCAGAAAATACATTAACTCCCTAATCATCATGGAACTACAAAGGAATACCGTACTCACTAATATTGCCAAAGTTTTCACCAATCAACTACTTCAAGAATCCACACTGTGGAGCGCAGTCTCCTTCGTGTTGTCCTTCCGTGCGACCTTTTGGGGGCTTCTGATACTCATCTTCCTCTTCTAACCTTTGCATAATGAGATGAGAGGCCTCTGCCGTCCATGTCGCTTGTTACATTAACCAAATCTATTCGCTTCTGCCTTGTTGGAGGGGGGACAGCAATTAAACCTACATTAAGCTGATTACCCTTGTCTCCAATCGCTCCCTCCCCCTCCCCTTTTCCCCTCCCACTCGCCCTCATTCCTTCCCTCCTTCTTT
>NW_023662682.1:2500-15839 GCF_015228065.2 Penaeus monodon | reverse complement strand
ATATTTTAAAACCTTTTTTATATTATATATATTATCAATATAATTTAAAAAATTTCTTTAAAATTACTTTAAATATACTTTTTATACTTTAAAATTTATAAAACATTTACACACACACACACATATATATATTATTATATTATTATATATATATATTAATATATATATATTTAATTTTTGGGTGTGTGGTGGTGTGTTTTGTGTGTTGTGTGTGTTGTGGGGGTGTGTGGTGTGTGTGTGGTGTGCATATGTGGTGTGTGTGTATTTGGTGTGTGTGTGCGTGTGTGTGTCTGTGGGGAAGTATAATATATATAAAAATTAATATATATATATATTATTATATTATATTATATATAAAAATATATTTATACATACATATAAATATATATTTATATATTATAATATTATATATATATTAAAATATTATATATAATATATATATATATATATATACATATGTCTACATTGTATATATACACTTCATATATATTTATTAATAATATATATATATATATATATATATATTATAGTATAATTATATTATTTAATTTTTATATATATAATATTTTGTGTGTGGGGTGTGTGTGTGTGTGTGTGTGGGTGTGTGTGTGTGTGTGTGTGTGTGTGTGGTGTGGAACGCAAATATATCAAAACACACACACATAAACCCAATCACACACACTCATACAATATTGTATATGTATATACATTATCATGTGTGTGATGTACGTGATGTGTGTGTATTTAAAAATTTTATATAATTTTATAATATATTATAATTAATAAAATAATATATTAATATATATATTATTTAACAGTAGTATTATTTTTGTAATGTACAGATGTTCAAACAAATATACATAAACCCACGTACTACACTTGAACGGTTAAACAAACGAAAAACATAAAAATATTTTCTTAATATCTAGTCTGCACGCCCCGGGCCCAAAGAACACATCCTACTTTCAAAAACTAAATCAACTCGCATGACCGCACTCGGGCTGAGTGCAAAAGGGAAAGGGAAAAATGGAGAGGGAGAGAGAAGAGAAGAGAGGAGAAGAGGAGAGGGAGAGAGAGAGACAGACAGAGACAGGCAGAGGAGAGAGAAAAGAGAAAGGGAGAGAGAAGAAAAGGGGGAGAGAGGAGGGTTTTGGGGAGGGACGGGGAAAAAGAAAAACTTACCTGATACTGTTTATTACGATGATCAGAGTGTCCCATGTTCCTAAAAGTAGTGATAACAGGTGGTCAAAAAAACAGCACGGCATAAGGGGGAATGCTTTTTTGCGTTGTCCATTATCTGTTAAATGGATCAATTGTATTTATCTTTTTTTACATTTTAATCTTTACCTGAATATTTTGTATATTTTACTACAATTAAATTTTTTGGGGTGTCCATACACACCCAATAAAAACTTGCTTAGACACACCCCTATATCCTTTCTATCCCGGGACATAGAAAACGTAAACACATTCCAAAGTCTCTGGGTAAAACTCCTTTATTCGTCAACCAATATCAACAATCATCACCACCAGATCTACAGTACTTATTTAAAAACACTGTGCCCCCTTTTCAAGAATTTTAAAGATGTTTCATAGCATCCTAGCGAGGCGGGCTGTAGCGTCTTTGACCTTGCCGACTTAAACGAGACTGGCACGCTGGGTTCAAAGAAGGCTACAAAGGGATTTTTTTTTTTTTTTTCTTAGCGTAAAACGGAACGATTTCTCGGGTTTTTGTCCTGGGGTAGGTTTTTGTTTGTTTTTTTCGTTAGTTTTAAAATTTTAAAATTTTATATTATGATTATAATATATATTTTATATATATATTTATATATATATATATAATTGTATATAAATTTTTTGTTTATGTTAAATATTTTGTTACACCACACAACCACACACCACACACAACACACACATATATTTTAATATATATATTATTATAATTATTTTATTATTTTAAAATATAAAAAATATATTATTTATATATTTTTAATAATTTTATACTGTAATATATTTAAATGTTGGTTTGAGTAATAGCATTGGCACAAAAAATATCAAACCTTCCCTTTTCCCCAAGTAAAAAAATTTTGCATCTTTTGTATTCCCAAAAAGCAAAATAAAAAAAGCTGGGGTTATTGTTATTTAGCTTCCTTTAGAACTTAGTAAATCTCCCCTGGTTTATGACACCCAAAAAAGGCGCGGGGGCCCTGCTGGTACCCCGGGTTTTCGAGGTATCTTGGTCCAAGTCCCTCCAAAAACCCGTGCGATGGCCCTGCAGGCGGGGCTTGACAGGGTGGGAAGGTTTCCATGATAAGGGGCGACGTCGTGCATAAAAAAACCTTTTTTTATAAAAAACGTCAAAGGGGACTGCATAAATCCTTCAGGGGCGTCCAGGCATTTTTTCTGACCCACGAGTGTTTCTTGGGAAGGCCATACAGCTCACCTGTACCTTTTTCCCCGCTGAAAATGCCCCAAGCATCAAAAAAGTTTTCCTTCCCCAGTGCAGCGGGGGAAAAATCGCTGCAGAAAGGGGATCCACAACGGGGTTCTCTTTAATCGCCTTCCGCATTAAAGGGATTAAATGATCACATCTCCTGTCGCGGTTATGATTTGGGTTCCCTTTTTTACTATGGGGAAGTAAATTGCCCAATTTTAATTTCGGGGGAAAAGCTAAAGGGAAAAGTGAAAGGGTACTTACTTGTTTGCTTGCTTGAAATTTCGAAGTTCTGGCTTCGCCCGGGCCCTTTCCTTGGGGGCCCGGGGCCCTGTAGCAGCTTTTAGGGCTGTCTCTTTTTTTTTTGTCTGCCCGGTCTTACGTGGTGGGGGGATTGCCAGCAGGCGCCCCTGTAGCCGTGGTGTAAGCATCTCGCATAATTTTTTTACCACCCGACGGCCATTTTTCTGGGGGGCATTAATACTTTCCCCTTCCCCTTGTCCTGGAGGGGAGCGTTGTCAGCTGAAAAGGGCCCCTATGTGCGAGCGTAGGGGTGGGGGGCCCTTTAAAGAGTTACCACTTTCCTGGGTTTAAATGGAAGTTGTAAATTTTTATCCACTGAGACGTATATGTGTGTGGTATATATATGTATTAAAAATATATAATATATTTTAAAATTAATATATATATATATATTATATTTTTTATTTGTGTGGTGTGCGTGTGTGTATAAATGTGTAAATAAATATTATTATTATGTATGATATTATGTTTTTATATATTTTATAATTATATTTATATAGATTACTATTTTATTATATATAGTATAAAATATAAAATATATATAAAAAACTCATCTCCCCCCCCCGCCCTTAAACCCTTTTTTTTCCCCTCCCCGACCCTTTTTTCCCCACCCACTACCATATCCCAAATACCCAAACACGCGCCTTGCCCTTTCACTTAAATTCAGGTAGAAAACGAGCCCAAGGGGGGTTCCCCTTTAGTCTAGCTTAACCGTTACACTTCCGGGGCTTTGGAGAATCTATGCTTTTCTCTTCCCCCCCCCCCCCTTCTCCTATTCCTCTCTCTCTCTCTCTTTCTCTCTCTCTCCCCTCTCTCTCCCCTCTCACTCTTCTCACTCTCTCTCTTCTCTCGCTCTCCCTCTCTCTCTTTTCTCTCTCCCCCTTTTTACTCCCCGTCCCCCCTCCCTCCCTCCCTCCATGATGTTACTTTTTTTGGGCCCCCTTTATCTAATTTTATACAACTTTTTTACCTGTTGTCACCAAAAACCCGCGCGATTTAGTTTTTTTTTGTGTAGGGCAAAGGGCAAAAGGGAGGGGTTTTCTTATGCCAAGCAGTAATATCAGTAAATGGTAAAACAATTAGGATAATCAAATCGGAATATAATAATAATTTTGTGATTCTGATATTTAAATGTGAAAAAAAATGCAATAATAATTGGGTAAAAAAGGCATATTTAAACCTTTTTTTGTTTATTTCATTCTTTAATCTTTTTTCATTTTTTATCCAAGTTCATTACTCATAAATTCATCGTCGGTTATTTACCTTCATCATGTTTTTTCCGTCAGTCTTATTGTTATTATTTTTTCAGGGGTTTTTTAGCTTGTGACTATTTTTTAATATTTTCAAAGGCTTTAATATTACCCTTCGGGGCCTTTTCTCTAGTCAAGCGTCATTAGCGACCGTGGGCGGGAGAAAGCCTCTGTTACAACGGAATTTCAGGTTTTTTTTGGGGAAAATTTTTGAAAATAAAAAGTATGGGTTTGTGATGAGTGATGGGGTCTGGTGAGGAGGTTGGAAAAAAACCTGATTAAACTGCGCAATCATGGTGTAACCTTCAAATTTTTAAATGTTTGTTGTGTGTGGGTATGTTGTGTATGTTTGTGATGTAGTATGATGTTGTTGTATTTTTATTTTTGTATTAGTATTAAGTTATTATGTGTGTGTATCTATGTGTGTATATTGTAGTTGTTGTATGTTGTATGTATGTATGAGTATGCAAATATGTATGTGTGTGTATAATTTTATTATTAGCGTATGTATGTATGTAGGGATGTATGTAGTAGTATGTATGTATTAGTTGTAGTTTGTATTAGTATGTAGTATGTAATAGTATGTGTGTGTGTATCTATGTGTGTGTATATAGTATGTATGTAGATGTTTGTATGTATGTATGTAGCATGTAATATGTATGTTGTGGCGTATCATGGGTTGTTTATAATAATATGATGCAGATGTATGTATGTATGTATGTATGTATGTATGTATGTTGTATGTGTATGATTATGCATGTATGTAGCTGTGTGTGTGTGGGTGTGTGTGTGTGGTTTTGTGTTTTTTTTGGTGTGTGTGTGTGTGTCAAAGATCCTACAATAAAAAAAATTCCCGTTTCCGGGGGAAAGCAGCGTCCAGCTCAATAGGGGACTCCTGTGGGAGTAACCCTTTGTCGACGTCAAGTTGTAACCAACCAAATCAGAAAAGTTGTTTTTTGCCCGTATCCAAAACTTTTGGGTTTTGGTATTCACTTTTAAAAAACCAGAATCGAGTTTTTGAGATTTTAAATATATGCAGGATTTATAATTATAATTTTTGTCTTGATATATGCGCGTGCATGTGTTTTAAGCAACACGGAAGTACCAGGTGAAACCCTGTTGCAAAAAAAATTCAAGTTCAAGCCAGATGTTTTTAATCTACCCGGGGGGAGTATTTTGGGGGTTTGTGATATCCTTCACGCCCTGCAAACAGGAAAGGAAAGAAACCCTTTATTTTCCCAAAGTTCGAAGAGACTTGAAAAGTAAAATTGTAAATTCAACATAAAACAAATAAAAAATAATCATACGTAAAAAACGTATAAGTCGTGCTAAAGAGACCTACTCACATTGGCATCATCTTTTTGTATAAGACCTGTAAACTGGCATTCCCTTTTTCTGCAAATAGTTTAGATAAAATCGCCCTATATAATATAACAGATAATAAAAATTTTTATGATTTAATTTATCCTAAACAGTGATTCCCATAACTGTTCTATATAATACTGACCTACTTATTCGTGTTTTTTCTTTTACTCCCTTCGTTGTTTTTTACTTGCAATTATATTTCTCTCAACTGAAGTGCTTTTTAAAAATCGTGAACTAAAAGAAGTGTTTTGACAGTTGTTTTTTATGCACGCTGCAATAGATTATTGTAAAAAATATTTATACGAATAAGCTTTATAAATGATTGCCTTTGTTTTCTGCTTACTTAACCAAAAAAATCGAATTCTAGATGTCTGAAAATTTCGAAGCAGCCAACCAAGCCCAATAAAGTTTACTTCTGCGTCATTTGCAAGAAAGAGGATAACGAAACTAAAAAAATCATTCACTTCTGCGAAATCAATTAGGTCAGATGAAAACACAAACATTTTACTGTCAAAAAAGTTTCATTCAGTGATTTCAGTGACAAAAACAAAAACCCAAATCCCCCCAGGGAGAAAATTACTGCAACGATAAACTTTTAAATGACCTCGCAGTGATTTTTGCCATTGAAAGACCCAAATCCATTTGCAAGAGTTCTGTAGGTATGAGATGTTTGGCATTTTTTCCAAGGCCCCAGGGTTTTGTTTGAAGCAACTATTATTTGGGTGTTAAATTTTTGTTGTTTTTTTTTAAATTAAAAGAGTACCATTACTTTTGCAACTTTTCTAATTTTTTGCATAGTTGAGTGTTGTGTGTGTGTGTGGGTGTGTGTGTGTGTGTGTGTGGTGTGTGTGTGTGTGTGTGTGTGGTTGTGGGGTGGTGTTTTGTGTGGTGTGTGTGTGTGTGTGTGTGTGTGCGGGGAGTGAGAGAGAGAGTGTGTGTAAATAAAAATTTTAGATAAAAAAAAAATAGGTATAGAATTTTTTTTTTATATGTAAAGTATTATATATTCTATATATATTATATTATATATATATTTTATATATATAATTTATAATATATTTTGTGTGTGTGTGTGTGTGTGTGGTGTGTGTGTTGTGTGTGTGGGGTGGGTTTTTGTGTGTGTAAAAAAATATAAAATATTTGTGTTGCGGGTGTACTTCATGTATATATACATATATTGTATGTAAAAAATTTTATTATGTAAAATAAAATTTATATGTTATATATATTCATATTTAAAAATAGCAATATATTATATATATTATAATTATATTATAACATACTACATATATTATAATATATATAATATATATATATATTATATATTTTTTAAAAATATATATTATAATATATTATAAAATTTTATTCTTAATATTTTATATATAATATTATTATATAATTTAGTTTATTTTAAATAATTAAATTTTTTTAAAATATAAAATATTTTATTTTTAAAATAAATAATATTCTTTTTTATATACCCCTAATTTTATTTACATCCCTAATATTGTATTAACTTAATGACACACGCATAACATATTTATATATTTTTACACACAACAAACACCACACACACCACACCCCAACACACACACACCACACCAACACATATTATATATTATATATTTATATATATATATATATAATTAAAATTATAGAATTATATTTATTCATTACATATAAATATAATTTTATACCTATATTTTATTTACACATATTTTATAAATCCACATTCTCTCTCACTCACTCGCACACACACACACAGACACACACCACACACTACACTACACACACACACACACCCCACACACACACACACAACACACACACACACACACACACACACACCCACACACACACACACACAAATCAACTATGCAACATAATTTAAAGCAAGTTTGCAAAAGTAATGGTAACTCTTATTAATTTAAAAACAACAAGAATTAACAGCCAAATAATAGTTGTTTTCAACATAACCCTGTGGCCTTTTGGGAAAAAAAATGCCAACATTTTCACTACCTACAGAACTCTTGCAAGATGGAGCTTGGGTCTTTCAATGGCAATTTAATCACTAGCGAGGTCAGTTAAGATTATCGTTGCAGTATATATCTGCTGAGGGATTATTGGTATTGTTTTTGTCACTGAATCACTGAATGAACACTTTTTGACAGTGAAACTGATTGTTTTTTTCACTGCCCAAATTGTTTTACGCAGAAGTGAATGATTTTTTTAGCTTCTTTTATCCTTTTCTGTGCAAATGACGCAGAAGTAAACTTTATTGGCTTGGTTGGCTGCTTCGTAATTTCATTTACATCTAAAATTCAGATTGTTGTTAAGTAAGCATGATAAACAAGGCAATCATTATATAAAGCATTATTCGTTATATTATTTCTTAAAATAATCTATTGCAGCGTGCATAAAAAACAACTGTCAAAACACTTCATTTATTTTCATCTGATTTTAAAGCACTTCAGTTGAGAGAAATATAATTGCAAGTAGAACAACGAAGGGAGTACAAGAAAACACACGAATAAGTCAGGTCAGTATTATATAAAAAACAGTTATGGAATCACTGTTTGGATAAATTAAATCATAAAAAATATTATTATCTTTTTGATATTATATATGGCGATTTTTATCATGAACTATTTGCGGAAAAGGGAATGCCAGCTTACAGGTCTTATACATAAAGATGATGCCAATTGTGAGTATGTCTCGTTAGCTACGACTTATACTGTTTTTATCGTATGATTAGTGTTTACTGTCTATGTTGAATTTACAATTAAACTTTCATAGTCTCTTCGAATCGTGAAAATGAAGGTTTCGTTCCATCCTGTTTGCATGGCGTGAGGATATCACAAATCCTCCAAAATACTCCCCCCGCGGTAGCATTCAAAACATCTGAGATTTGAACTTGATATTTTGCAACATGGTTCACCTGGATACTTCCGTGTTGCTAAAACACATGCACGCAGCATATATCAAGACAAAAATTATAATTATAAATACCTGCATATATTTGAATCTCAAAAACTCGATTCGGGGTTTTTTTCAGTGAATACCATAACCAAAAAATTTGGATAGGGGGCAAAAACAACTTTTCTGATTGGTTGGTTACAACTATGACGTCATGACGAGTGTTACTGCCAGCGAGTCCACTATTGAGCTGGTACGCTGCATTCCGCAGAACTGGACATCTTTTAGTTGTAGGGATCTTTGATGCACACCCCACACACACACACACACACACACACACACACACACACACACACACACACATGCATACATACATGCATAAATCATACTACATACAACATACATACATACAATACATACATACATACATACATCTGCATACATATATTTTATAATACACCATAGATACGCACAACACATACATACTTGCATACTACATACATACATACATACATACATACATACATACATACATACATACTTTATATACACACATAGATACACACACATACATACTTACATACTACATACATAAATACATACAACATACATACATACATACATCACAAACATACACACACATACCCACACACATACTACATTTCCCAAAATTTGAAGGTTACACCATGATTGACGCAGTTAATCGGGTTTTTCCAACCTCCTCACCAGACCCCATCGACTCATCACAAATCCATACTATTTATTTTCAAAAACTTTCCTAAAAACCCTTTGAAATTCCTGTTGTAAGCAGAGGCTTTCTGCCTGACCACGGTCGCTAATTGACGCTTGACTGAAGAGAAAGGCACCGAAGGGTAATATATAAAGCCTTTGAGAATATTAAACATATTCACAAGCTAAAAAAACCCAGTGAAAAGATAATAACAATAAGACTGACGGAATAACACTGATGAAGGTAAATAACCGACGATGAATTGATGAGTAATGAATTTTGGGAGTAAAAAATGAGAAGATTAAATGAATGAAATATAACAATAAAAAGGGAAATATGCTCTTGTTTTTACCACAATTATTATTGCTAATTTTTATCATCACTATTACTATCAGAATCACAATTATTATTATGATTCCGATTATGATTTTTCCCTTAATTGTTATTACCATTATTACTGATATTACTGCTTGGCAATAAGAACCCACTCCCTTATGGGCCATTAGCCATTACACAAAAAAAAACTAAATCGCGCGGTTGTGGTGACAACAGGTAAAAGAAGTTGTATAAAATAGATAAAAAAGGAGGCCAAAGAAAGTAACATCATGGAGGGGGGGGAGGGAGGGGAGAGAGAGGAGAGAGAGAGAAATAGAGAGAGAGGAGAGAGGAGAGAGGGGAGAGAGAAAAGAGAGAAGAGGAGAGAGAGAGAGAGAGAGAGAGAGAGAGAGAGAGAGAGAGAAGAGAAGGGGGGGGGGGGGGGGGAAGAGAAAAGCATAGATTCTCCCACAGCCCAGGAAGTGTAACGGGTTAAGCTAGACTAACGGAACCTCCCCTTTTGGCTCGTTTTCTACATGAATTTAAGTGAAGGTCAATGGCGCGTGTTGGGTATTGGCATATGGTAGTGGGTGGAGAGAAGAGGGTCGGGATGGAAGAAAGGGTTTTGAGTCGTGGGGGGAGCATGAGTTTTTTTTAAAATATATTATATATTATATTATATATATATATATATATATAAAATGTAAAAATATATATAATATTATATATATATATATATATTAAAAACATATATAATACATTACATTTTAATAAAAATATTATATCACATTTTTTACACACCACGCACCACACACACAAATATAAATATATATATATTTTATTATATAATATATAATATATATTATATTATATATATACATATATATACACACACACATATACAGTCTCAGTGGATAAAGTTGACAACTTCCATTGAAACACACAGGAAAGTTGGTGCATACTCTTTAGGCCGCAACACCCATACGCTCGCACATAGGCCCTTTTCGCTGACAACGCTACCACTCCCAGCGACAAGGGAAGGGGAAAAGTATTAATGCCCCAGAAAAATGGCCGTCGTGCTGGTAAAGAATTATGCGAGATGCTTACACCACGGCTACAGGAGCGCCCTGCTGGCAATCCCACCACCACGGTTTAAACACCGAGTGTCAGACAAACAAAAGAGACAAGCCCTAAAAAGCTGCTACAGGCCGGGCCATAAGTGAAAGGCCCCGGGGGAAGCCAGAACTTCGCAAATCTCAAGCAAACAAGCAAGTAAGTACCCTCTTCACTTTTCGCCTTCACTTTCCCAAGAATATTCAAATTGGTCGAATTTTTCTTCCACCATAGTAGAACGAACCCAAATCATGAACCTGCGACAGGAGATGTGATCATTTAAGTCATTTAATGCAGGAAGGACGATTAAAGAGAACCATGTTTGTGGGTCCTTGCTGCTAGCGATTTGACCCCCGCTGCACTGGCAAGGAAAACTTTTGTGATGCTCTGGGACAAATTTTTAGCGGGAAAGAGGTACAGGTGAGCTGTATGGCCCTTCCGAAGAAACACTACGTGGGTCAGAAAAATGCCTGGACGCCATGAAGGATTTCATGCAGTCCCCCTTTGACGTTGATAAGAAATGGTTCTTTTATGCCGACGTCGGGCCTCTTATCATGGACACCATTCCGACCCTGTCAATGCCACGCCTGCAGGAGCCATCGCACGGGTCTGGAGGGACTTGGACCAAGACTACCCCGAAAACCTGGCTACCAGCAGGCCCAGCGCCTTTAGGATGTCATAAACCCAGGGAGATGTTACTAAGTTCTAAAGGAAGCTAACATATACAATAACCACAGCTTTTTTTCATTTTTGCTTTATGGAAATACAAATGATGCAAGATTTTTTTACTTGGGAAAGGTAAGGTTTGATATTTATGTGCCAATGCTATTACTCACAACACACACATTACTTTTTACATATACATGTTTTAATATTATATTATATATATATATATATAATATATATATATAAAATATATATATATATATATTTTATATATATATCATATATATGTGTGTGTGTGTGTTGTGTGGTGTGTGTGTGTGTGTATACACCAATATTTATACATATATACACAAATGTATATATACATATTATATATATAATATATAAATATATATATATTATATTATATATATATATATTATTTTATAATATATATATAATTGACTTTAAACGAACAAAACAAACAAAACCTAACCTAGGACAAAACCAGAGAAATCGTTGCGTTTGACGCTAAGAAAGAAAAAAAAAATCCAGTTTTGTAGCCTTCTTTGTAGACCCAGCGTGCCAGTCTCGTTGAAGTCGGCAAGGTCAACGACGCTAAAGCCCCGCCTCGCTAGTGGGTGCTATGAAACATCTTGAAAGTTCTTGAATTGGGGCACATGTGTTTATAAATAAGTACTGTAGATCTGGTGGGGATGATTGGGATGATATTGGTTGACGAATATGAAGGAGTTTTTACCTAGAGACTTGAGAATTGTGTTTACGTTTTCTATGTCCGGGATAGAATGGATATAGGGCTGTGTCTAAGCAAGTTTTTTTGGATGTGTATGGTACACCAAAAAGTTGAATTGTAGTAATATATAACAAAATATATCAGGTAAAAGATTAAACATGTAAAAAAAGATAAATACAATTGATCCATTCAACAGATAATGGACAACCGCAAAACAGCATTCCCTCTTATGCCGTGCTGTTTCTGACCACCGTTTTTAGTCACTACTGTCAGGAACATGGGACACTCTGCATCATCGTAATAAACAGTATCAGGTAAGTTTCTCTTTCTCCCCGTCCCCTCCCCAACCCTAACCCTCTCTCTCTCTCTCTCTCTCTCTCCCCTCTCTCTTTCTATTCTCACCCTCTCTCTCTCTCTCTTTTCTCTCTCTCTCCTCTCGTCCCCTCTACTCTCTCCTCCTCTCTTTCTCTTCTCCCCCTCTCTTTTCTCTCTCCTCCTCTCCTCTCCCTCTCTCTGTCTCTCTCCATTTCCTTTTCCTTTTCGCACTCAGCCTGAGTGCGGTCATGCGAGTTGAATTTAGTTTGTGAAAGTAGGATGTGGTTCTTGGCCGGTGCGTGCAGACTAGATATTAGAAGTATTGTTATGTTTTACGTTTGGTTTAACCCTTTAGTGTATTAGCTGTGGGTTTATGTATATTTGTTAGAACATCTGTACATTTACAATATATATACTACTGTATAATATAATATATATATAAAATAATTTTTATATATATATATATTATATATATAGTAAATATATATAAATAATAATACACACACATACACGTACAAACACACACATAGATATATGGGAAAATACATAACATATATATGTATGAGTGTGTGTGATTGGGTTTTAAAGTGTGTGTGTATGTATATATTAAAGCGCTTCACACACCACACACAACACCACACACACACACACACCCAACACACACACACACACACACACACACACACACATATATTTTATATATATATATATATATATTGAAGTGTATATATACATATGTAGACATATGTATATATATTAAAATATATATTATATATATATATATATTTATATATATTATATAATATATATATATATATAAAATATATTTATATGTATGTATAAATAATTTTGTATATATAGTATATATATATATATTAATATCTATATATATATATATATATATATATTATACTTACACACAGACACACACACGCACACACACACCAATAACACCACACACACAAAACACACACACACACCACACACACACACACACACACCACACACACACACACACACAACACACACACACACACACACACCAAAATATAAAATATAATATATATATATATATAGATATATATATATATATATATTTTAAAATAATGGGGTGTGTTGTGTGTAATGTATATATAAAGTTATATAAAAGTTATATATAAAGTATATTTAAAGTATATATAAGTGGGATATGAATTATA
>NW_023662681.1:10000-12500 GCF_015228065.2 Penaeus monodon | reverse complement strand
GATAGCGTCCAGGTTCGCTTCCATAGAGCAAAACTGGCAGTATCAAGGCCTTGAAGACACGCAGCTTGGTCCTTCTGCATAGGTACCGACGTCTCCAAACGCTCTTGTTGATCGAGTTCATGGCTCCTGTTGCCAGACCAATCCGTCTACTGATTTCCTGGTCTGACAACCCAGAGATAGGGACTACGCTACCAAGGTATGTAAAACTTTCTGTGACTTCAACGTCCTCGCCGCAAGCATGGATCGACTGAACGGGTTCCCCTAACAGGCCCCCAAAGTCCTGAATCTTGGTCTTGGTCCAGGAGACCTCTAAGCCTAGGGGCTTCGCTCATTGCTAAATGCATCAAGAGCCGCCACAAGTGACTCAAGGACTCGGATAGGATGGCAACATCGTCGGCAAAGTCAAGGTCCGAGACCTTAATATTGCTAGTGTTGCTCCGCACTGACTTTGGCTAGTAGCTCTGCCCATTATCCAGTCCATACAAGTGTTGAAAAGTGTGGGTGCAAGGACACAGCCTTGCCTCACCCCTGAATTAACAGGGAAGAAGTTCGACATACCCCCACCACTTTACAGCACTTTCAGTACCAGTATAGAGGCTTGCTATCAGGCCAATAATCTGTGTCGGAATTCCCCTGAGCCTCAGGATCTCCCATAGCGATTCCCGATGCCCCGAGTCAAACGCCTTCTTGAGGTCGATGTAGGCTGCAAGCAACCCACGACCAAACTCACGACAGCGTTCCACAATTATTCGAAGCGCTAGTATACGGTCTATTGTGGACTTGCCAGGAGTAAATCCAGACTGCTCCGGTCTCTGGTGCCTCAGTAGGTGGTTGCGGATCCGTTTCGAAGCATGTGAGCGAGAACCTTGCCTGGTATGCTGAGCAGTGTAATGCCACGGTAGTTGCTACAGTCCCATCGATCCCTTTCCCCTTCCAGAGGGGGATGACCACGCCCCTCAGCAGGTCAGGGGGAATGGTACCAGACTGCCAAATGGGCAGTCAGGACTGTATGCAGGCCCCGAGCCATAGGTTCACCCCCAGCCTTTAGCAGTTCAGCAGGGATATCACATATGCCTGCAGCTTTCCCACTCTTCAGCTTGGAAATCGCCAGCCTAACCTCTGTTAGGGTAGGAGGTTCCTCGCTGATGGGTGGGTCCGGCACAGGCACTGAGACATCACTTGCATCCAAGCTAACGTTGGAGGATCCACCTGGTACAACTGTTCAAAATACTCAGCCCAACGTTCACGAACCCCAACATGATCTGAGATGATCTGTCCATCCGCTGATCGGACTGCAGTCATCTGTGAGGAGGGCTTAGGGTTCAGTTTTCTCAGGGCTTGGTAGGCAGGGCGAAGGTCATTACCAAGAAATGGCCTTCGACCTCCTCAGCAAGATTCCTGATGAACTGTTCCTTGTCCCTTCTCAGCAGTGTCCGAGCCCTACGCACCATGGAACGACGCAAGACTTGATTCCCATTCAGCCGAGCCTTGCGACACGCTTCAGTGGCCTCTAATGTCTCCAGGGAGATGGTATTCTGCCTTGTCCTTGGGCGTACGCCAATGGACTCCTGAGCTGCTTCGAGTGTTACGCGCTTGAAGGACTCCCACAGAGCAACTGGATCCGTCAGGTTGCTGGTTTTGAGAATCGGTCAGAGACTGCCGTGGCGAACCCACGGGCACATCCTCCTCCCTTAGTCTGTCCAAGTGAAACACCTGAGGGTGGCCACTGGAGGGACGGGGAGTTTGAAGTGGACCTGCAGGGTAGCCACAAGCAGCCTATGGTCGGTGCCACAGAACTCAGCACTCCGGTAAACCCTGCAGTTCTGGAGGATCCTCCATCGCGTGCTGACAAGAATGTGGTCGATCTCCTTGGCCACTGTACCCGTATCGCTGTACCAAGTCCAGCGATGCGAGTTGGAGCGCTGGTACCAGGAGCCAGAGATCCTCATTTTCTGGGACCTAGCAAAGTCCCGGAGAAGGAGGCTATTCTCGCTGCTGGGATCAGCTCCCGAGCCATGGGGGCCAACAGACATCTCGTAGCCAGCTCGGTCACAGCCGGATACCGCATTGAAGTCGCCCAGAACAATGCGAATGTCTCGCCGGGGGCAATCATCTGCCACAGATGCGAGTTTGGCGTAGAACGCCTCTTTCACATCGGTTTTATGTACATCGGTAGGAGCGTATACAGCAATAAGAGACATGAAGCCAAAAGCATGCTTCAGTCTCAATGCCATGATACGCTCATCAACACCCGGGGTCACCTCGACTACCGCAGGCTGAAGTCGACTGGAGATGGCTATGGCTACACCCTGGAGGTGGTGACCATCGCTGCGGCCGACCAGTAGTAGGTGTAACCACCCACACTGATCGTGCCGCTACCAGGTCTTCTCACCTCTGAGAGGGCAGCCACCTCAACTCCCAGTCGCTTCAATTCCCGCGATAGCAGAGGTAACCCCTCATCCTGCCGCAAGGACCGGATGTTCCAAGCGCCTACCCGGAA
>NW_023662680.1:0-15841 GCF_015228065.2 Penaeus monodon | reverse complement strand
TATTTTTATATTATATTAGATATATTGATATGTATATATAATATGTATAGTATATGTATAATGGAATGTATATTTTGTTATATATGTAAATGTGTATATTATATATGTATATTGTATATATATGTATATATTTTTATATGTTATATGATATATGTATTAGTATAATGTATAATGTATATAGTTATATGTATATATGTATATAATTTTTGTAAAGTTTGTATATATGTATTATTAATTGTATAATATGATATAGTTATATATGTATTTATGATTATTGTATATGTATATATTGTATTGTATTATGTGTATGTTATTATTTATTTGTATATGAATGTGTATTAAATTATATGTATTGTAATTTATGTGTATAGTATTAATGTATATATATATAATTATATATAATTGTGGGTGTGTGGGTGTGTTGTGTGTGTTGTGTGTGTGTATGTTTTAGGTATTGTATATATATATATATTATATATATATAATATATTATGTGTGTGTGGTGTGTGGTGTGTGGGGGGTGTGTGGTGTGTGATGATTTATGTGTATATGTTATATATATAAATTATATATATAATTTTGGTGTGGGTGTGTGTGTGGGTGTGTGTGTGTTGTGTTATGGTATGTGAAATTTTTAATGCGTTATGTATAATGCAATATAATTAATATATATATAATATAAATATTATATATATTATATGTTATGTGTATTGTATATATGTGTATAGTATATATTAATGTGTATTGATGATATATGTTTTAAGTATATATATGTTATGTGTAGTAGATGTTATGTGTATTAGATGAAATGTGATATAATGTATATATGGTATATGTATATATATATGTATATGGATGTAAGTATAGTGTATATGTATAAAATATATTATATATAAAATTTATATATATATGGTTGTGTGGTGTGTGGTGGTGGTGGTGTGTGTGTTACCGGGCCCATTCTTCTGTACCAACACAAGGAGTGGGCAAGGGCGGCTATCACAGGGCGTGAACACTAAACAGCCCAAAGAGGCCCCAACCCCAAGCGTCCCAAAACACCACGGGGGGGAAACGCCACGTGGCGAGGCGGGCACAAATTTAAACAAGAGTGACAGTCTTTCCTTTTTTTTACACAAGTTTTTTACCCTTACACTTTTCTATAGACCAAACAGGGGGAAACCAGCATTCCAGCTCGATACAGCTTATAACAGGGCAACACAAGTTTATCAGGTCCATGGCACACCGGGTCTTCACGGGAGCAGCCCCCAAAACACGCCCCCGGGCTTTTTTCCCCGCCCTCCTTTCCACAGCCAGCTGCGTCTTTTTGCCAGGCCCTTTCATGTTAACACATGCCCGGGCATCCTTTTCATTTTAACACAGTTTAGCACAGAGAAAAAAGACCCACTGGGTAGCATATCCCCCCTATCAGCGACGACCCCGCTTGACATACCAAAACATGAAAAAACTACAAAAAATTTAAAATAAAATTAGTCCTCGGGAAACAAAAAATCTTTCATCCACCGGATTTTTTCGCTCTCGCGGGGGTCGCTCTGGGGAGTTGGGGGGCGGTAGATTGGCAGTGGCCCCCTGAGGGTACTCCTGCCCAAGACCTGATCGGGTTTACCATTGAGTCTGTTGCATGCCCCACCGTCCAAATGCCGTCCTCATCTCGGTCAGCGTCTGCACGCCCTCATCGCGCTACGGGGGCTAACGTCATCTTTTTTTTCCCCCGGGCCCCCAGGATAGCTTCCGGGCCCCATGGTAACACCACACCCCGGTGCCAAGTCCTCGGGGAAAGTCGGGCAAGGGCCCCCCACACCAACCAACTCCTTGCCCCCGACGATTTTTCTGGATCTCCATTTCCTCAAAAGTGCCCGCTTTGCACCAGCTGGCCCCTTTTCGGGGCCCTTATCGGAGAAGTTAGCACCAACCTGTAACAACCCCCCCCTGGCCCCAACATGGGCTCCATGACCCCCTCTATCCAGGGCCCACTCTTGACAGTCGACCCCGGATTCTAGACCTGTACTGGGGGCAAGGTGCAGTCGTTCCCCGTAACTACCTCTGCACACCCAAACCTCGGGAAAAAAGGGCACATTTTCACCGTCACCCTCACCACTTCCGTCCAAGGTTGACACATCCTTACTCGGGCATAGGAGTCAAGGCCCAGCAAGCATGCCGTCCAGATCGGCCACATACACCGGCAGCCGCTGCCCCGTTCCCCACCCAATACGAGCCTCCACTGGCCCCTTGAGCTGCAAAAAATGCCCCGTGACACCACACAGTCTTGTGGTGTGTCTGGAAGTCGCATAGTCCAACATTCAGGCCGCATGGGGTTTTCTCACCCCCTTTGCCCACTGTCAGGGCATGGTTTTTCCATTACTAAAAGCCCTCCACCGATCGTGCGGGTTCGACGGTGCCTATCCAAGTGGGGGCCCCGGGAACGGGGACGGTGGGTTTGGGGGCCCCTTCTCCAAATTTTTCCGCCGTCCCATTTCCTTACTAGGACAGCACTGGGAGCTGACCATCCCTCCCCACGTCCTTCCCAGCACTGGGGGAAGGCATCGAATCCGTCCAGTTGGGGACGTGCTCTCCGCTCCTCCGACACTGACTCATCGGGCCCCTCCTTACCGCACCCCCAACACAAGCTTGGAAAATGTCGGGCTCACCTTCCTCAAGCTCCTTTTCCCATTTGCCTTCGGGCCCCGGAGTTCACGGGGGGGGTGACGGGGCCCCTACCCCATGGGTTGCTTGGGAAAGGGCCTCGAACTCCAAGGCCCCCGCCAGCGCCACCTGCAGGTCCTCAGGGTGTGCCTTTGACGTGGTTTGCAGCTGCTGGCCCTGAAAGCGTAACAAAGAAATGGGGGGCCGGACCAGTAACTTTCTGCAGCGCAGGGGACGACCTCCTTACCAGCGCCTCCAATCCTGCGCCACTGGGACAGTGTCTCCCACGTCACGGTCCGCTTAAGTGGGCCTGATAATTCGGCCTGGTGGGGTACCCGAAAAGGCGTTTTTAAAGCCTGAAAAAGCTGGGGAAGGGCAGTTGGGATGGGAGCAGATGCCCCAACACTTCCACCCCGGGGGCCCCTTTAAAGCTGTTACCAGCTGCAGGGCCCCTTTTCTTCCTGGTCCAGCCCGGGCAGAGCCCGCATTTAAAAATTTGGGGGGGACATTGCCTCCCAGGGCCACCTTCCCCTGTACTCAGCTGGCTTTCGTTCACGAATGTCTGGAGGCCCAGGGTGCAGGGGGAGAAACGCGTGCCGTGAAAACAGCCCGGGGGGGGAGGAAGGGGTGAGGGGGGGCAACGGGGGGTTGACGGGCGAGTTTTTCCGCCCCCTATACCCAAGGGGGGCGGGGCCGATCGGTCCCCAGCCTTCTGCAGCGACACGGGGTCCGACGCTGCGAGGCCCGGGGGGTTCCCGCCAGGACCCCAGGAACCCCCGTAAATTGACCTCTGGGATCTTTGCCCGAACCCCTCTGCCTTCTCTGCTTGCAAAAGTTACTACCTGTGACGCCCCCCTTTCGCCTTCACTTCCCCCCTCAGGCCCTGAACCCGCCCTCAGATCTGCACCCCCCAGGTTCACTCTTCCGCTGTCCGGCCTTGTCGGTGTACTGCGATTTCCCTCTTCCAGATGCAAGATTGCTCTGTAGCACCCCAAAAAGTTGGAGAACGGTTTTTCTGCCTTCCCTTTCCTGCATTTCGACGAGATGGTGCGCCTGCTCGCGTGCCCCCTTTTGCCTGCTTTCTGCCCTTTGTGCATTTTTCCCTCATACCGGCCCGCATGGCAGGGATCAGGGCCATCTGCTCGGCTTACCACTCGTGCCTGCCCCCGTCGAGCCTCCTTTCTTCATGGTGCCGCCATTTTGGACGACATATAAATCGCGCCTCACGATCAAATATCACAAAACCCCCTCCCCGACACCATTTTTTTACGCTGGCCCCCTCGTCTCTCTGCTACCAAAAACAGGCAGGGTAGGCAGACGGGGGTATCCCCAGGGGGGAAAAGAACAGCCCAAGAGCACCAAAACCCCACAGGTCCCAAAAAACCAGGGGGAAACGCCACGTGGCGAGGCAGGGCACGAATTAAACACAGAGGACAGTCTTTTCCCTTTTTACCAAGTTATTTTCCCGTACACTTTTTATAGGGACAATACAGGGGAAACCGCATGTCACATGCACGATAACTTTAAAAAGGGGAACACAAAGTTTTTCAGGTCAAAAGGCACACACGAGGTCTTCAAGGGCAGCACCAACTACATCTCCCGGCTTGTTATCCGCTCCCCCGTCCAGCCAGCTGCGTCAGTTTGCCCAGTCCCTTAGTTAACACATGCCAGGTCATTTTTTATGTTAACACAGTTTGCACAGAGACAAAGACCCACTGGGTAGCTATATATATATATTAAATTTTTATATTATATTATATATTTAAAATATATATATTACATATATGTAAGTGTATATGATAAATGTTTATATTATATATATATATTAATATATATAAATTTTTTATATATATATGTATTTGTAATCTGTATTATGTGATTGTATATATCTTAATGTGGTATATGTATTATGTTTTTGTATATATATAATATAGGTAATTTTAGAATAGTGTAATTATGTATATAGGTTAATATATAATATATGTTTATGTGTATAAAATGTAATATTGTATCAATGTATATATGGTATATATATGTAATATTTTATTATATTTATATATTATATGTATTGTATATAAACACAATGGTTTCTAAACCAACCACTGGTTTTGCACTGGCTCCGGTTTCATCCCCGGGGGACCCAGGTTCGAGGCCCGGTCAGGGGGGGTTGTTATTTATCGATATCAATGCCATTTCATTATTCCTCTTTCATAAATATCCTCAGGACATCGACTTAGGATTTGAATTTGCAAATCAATTTTCCCCCGGTGCCCACGGGGAGTGAGCGTAAAACTTCGCGTCATTTCTAAATATGAGTAAAGGAATGTTATGGATAGAAGACCTAGTTGCCCACTTCTTTTTGTGGGGGGTGGGATGGTTGGTTTTGCACGGCCTCCGGTTTCATACCGGAGTGACCTAGGGGTTTGAGGCCTGGTCAGGGGGGGTTGTTTTTTTTTGTGTATATGTATAATATTATATGTGATAATATGTATATAAGTAAAAATATAGTAAATGTGTTAAAAAAATGCGTTTCCTTCGCCCTGGTATTCCAACTCCGGGCTAAGAAAAAAAAATTGGGGCCCCCCGGGGGCGAATGGTTAGGCTCGGCTCAAGACTCACGACGGCAATCTGAGGCGAGGGTTCGATCACCGACCCCCGGTTTTTTTCCCTTGGGGGAAAGGAAATTACCTCGATTTCCTGCTAGCCCCCCTGGGGGGCCAAACCGCTCAAGCTGTGCCGGGTAAATAGAGAGGTGACTCGTAAAACCCCGGCGGAAGGGAATGGCAAACCCCCGCTCTAAAATTTTAAAGAAAAAAAATCAGGGGGCCCCTGTCGTCAAGGCCCGGTGGCCCAAAAGGTAGAGCGTTGGATCAAGACTGTCACGCCCGGCATCTGAATTCGAGGGGTTTGAGTCACCGAGCGCCGCGTTTTTCCTTGGGCAAGGAACTTCCCCCCGATTCCTACCAGCCATGGGGGGCCCAAACCAGCCCCAAATCAAGTGCTGGTCCCCAAACCCCGGGAAAAAAGAGAGAATGATTACCTAAAGGTACCCCCGGGACTCTCCTGGAAAGGAATGGGGGCCCTACCGTACTCACTCCAAGAGCATACAAATTGAAAAATACAATGAAGTATAGCTGAACCATGGCGGTAGACATAACCCACCGTTAAAGAAGAAGATGTGTTATATATGTATATTTGTATATGTATATATATGTATATATATGTATATATTGTATATATATGTATTTATTATATATTTATATATAGATTAATGTATAATGGTTTTATAATGTATATATGTGTTATGTATATATTATAAAAATTGGTTTATATATTATATATGTGTATATTTATATTATATATAGTATATGTGTGTATTAAAAGTATTATGTGATATATATTATATGTGTGTTTTAAGTATATTGTGTAATGATATAGTATATGTGTGTATATAGAATATGTGTTAAAGTATATATATGTATGGGTATATATGTATATATGGTATATGTATATATAATTTTATATGTGTTATGTTTATATTAATGTATTATGTGTATATGTTAAATATTATATATAAGATATTATATATATATATATATGTATATATTATTATGTGTATATAAGTATTAAAGAGTATTATATTATATAGTTATTGTTATATATTTATATATTGTAATATGTTATATGTGTATTATAATGTATATATTGTTATACATATAAGTGATATATGTGTATTATATGATATATGTGTGTATATGTATTATGTTGTATTGTATATATTAGATATGAATATGTGTTATATATAGTATATGTGTGTTTTTTATATGTATATTTGTGTTAATAAGTTTATATTGTATATATTGTATATATGTTATATGTATATATGTTTTATTTGTTATGATATTATTATAATGTATAAGTATGTATATATGTGTATTATATGTAAATGGTTATTATATATATGTAATTTTGTTAAATATGTATAATGGTTTTAAAATGTATATATGTTAATGTACCATATGTGTATTGTCAATATGTGTATATATTGTAATATATGTATATTGTGGCATTATATGTATATATATGTATATATTGTATTGTATAATTTTGTGTATATGTGTATATATGTATATGTATATAATTTAATTTTTTATATATTTTTGCATATTGTGTATATGTTAATGTATAATATAGTATATGTGTAATGTATATATATGTCTATATGTGTATATATATGTGTGATAAAATGATATATGTGTTATGTATGTATATATTTTATATGTATATAAATGTGTATTTTGTATATGATATATAAGTATAATTATATATATTTTATATATATATATATAATTATATATATATATATACTTTTTTTTTTTTTTTTTTTTTTTTTTTTTTTTTTTTTTTTTTTTTTTTTTTTTTTTTTTTCGGTAGGTTCATGTTGAGCCGCCTGGGGGCACAGCATGAAATTAATTGTAGTTTTTATGTTTTGATGCTCTTGTAGTGAGTACGTGGTAGGGTCCCCCGTTTCTTTCCACGGAGAGTGCCGGGTTTCTTTTTGGGAAACATTCGCTCTTTTTACCGTTTGGGACCAGCACTGACTTGGGGGCTTGGGGCCCCCCAGTGGCTAGGGTAGGCAAACGAGGTAAAGTTATTTGCCACAGGGAACAACGCGCCGGCCGGTGACTCGAACCCTCGAACTCAGATTGCCGGACAATCTTGAGTCCAACGCTCTAACCACTCGACCATCGCGGCCTCATATATGTATATATGTGTGTATATATTATATATTATTAATTAAAATATATAATTTATATATAATATATTAAAGTATGTTTGTGTGTAATTTTATATGTGTGTGTATACATCTGTATATGATAATATGTATGTATGTGATATGTATATATATGTAATATGTGTTTTATAGTGCGTAATAATATATAATTTTTAATATATATATATATATTGTGTGGTATATGTATATAATGACATATGTAAATGTGATTGTTTATGTGTAAATGTGTATATGTATATATGATATATGTATAATGTGTATATGTTTTATATGTATTATTGTAATGTTATATATGTTAATGTGTAATGTTATTTGATATATGTATATGTATAAAATTGTATATATTGTATATCTACATATATGAATATATGTAGATATAAAATTATACTATTATACTTAAAATATATACATAAAACATATACACATATATACATAATATACATAACACATATATACATATATATAATAACACAATATCATATAACATATATTACATATAACATATAACACTATATAAAATCACATAATACATTTAAATATAATACATATACACAAACAATAAAAATTTTATATATATATATTTTAATATATATACAGACACAAATATAACTTTTATACATATAATCATATACACATACATACATAAAATTACTTACAGATGTATACACACACATATATATTACCCCAACTTTAATAATTATATATAATATATATTATATAATATATATATATATATATTATATATACACACATATTACATATAGGGGCCCGGGCATGGTCGGGGGGTTAGAGCGTTGGACTCAAGTTTGCACGGCAATTGGTTCGGGGGTTCGAGTCCCCGCGGCGCGTTTTCCCTGGGCAAATAACTTTACCTGATTGCCAAACTACCACGGGGGGCCAACCCAGCCAACAGTGGGTCCCAAGAACGGAAAAAAGAGCGAATGATTACCAAAAGGTAACCCGGCACTCTCCGGGGAAAAGGAATGGGGCCCTACCACGTACTCACTACAAGAGCATCCCAACATAAAAACTACAATTAATTATCATGCTGTGACCACGGGGGCTCAAACAATAACCCTACCGTAAAAAAAAAAAAAAAAAAAAAAAAAAAAAAAAAAAAAAAAAAAAAAAAAAAAAAAAAGTAATATAATATAATAATTAATATAATTATATATAATATAAATATATACATATTAAACATATCACATATACACTTTTATATACATATAACAATAAAATACATATACACTATTACATATATTAAACATTATATACACAATAGAAAATTTTATAACAATACACTATAAAAAATAATACATATATAAATACACATATATGCAAAATATATACACATATTACTATATATACATTACATATATAACATATACACATATATACATATCACATATATACATATATATAATATTATGCACACATATATAATATATATCCATATTACACATAGTGTACATATACACAAGTGTACTAAAAACCATTACATATATAACATATATACATATTTATAATATAAAAATAATACATATAAACATATATAATTATATAAACATATATACATATTAACATATTACAAAATATACATATACCTATTACATATAACATATACACAAATACATATTATAACTTTAAAAAATTATATATACAAAATATAATAAAAAACACATATACAATATATATACACATATTACATTTACATAAAATTACACACATATATACATAACACACATATAACTATAATATACACATATATACATATTTAAATATATAAAATAAACATATATATACCATATTACACATATAAATTATATAATATACACTTTTATACATATATACATATATAACTCATAATACATATATATAACATATATACAATATACATATATTATATAATTATATATATACTTATATATAATATATATAAATCAAAATATATAAAAATAAAATTAACATATATATTTTTTAAAAAAATTACCTAAACTATATACCACCATATATATACTATACAAATATATACTATATACCACATATACATATTACATATAACAAATTATATATACACACAAACATAAATACACATATATACATATATCACACATATCAATAATACTATATAAAATTACAATATTTACATTATATAAACCATATATAACAATAACATAAACCATATATACATTATATAACCAATTACAATATTACAATATTTTACATTTATAAAATATACATATTTACACATATAACATATATACATATATAACATATCACATATATAAAAATATATAACATTTTCTTCTTTTAACTTTGGGTTTTCATGTCTGAGCCGCCAGGTTACAGCATGATATTTCATTGTTTTTTTCAATTTGTGATGCTTTTGGGAGTGATGTGGTAGGGTCCCAGTTCCTTTCCAGGGGAGAGTGCCGGTGGTCCCTCTTAGGAACTTCCCCTTATTTACCGGGGTTTTGGGCCCCAGCCTTTGACTTGGGCTGGTTTGGCCACCCAGGGGCTGGGTTGGCAATCGGGGTGAAGTTCCTTCCCCAAAGGGAACAACGCGGGCTCGGTGACTCGAACCTCAAATTTCAGTTTCCCGTCGTGACAGTCTTGAGTAAAAGCTCTATTTTTCGGCCCCCGGGGCCTTGACGATCATGGGTTTCCATGTTTTTTTTTTTAGTAATTTAGGCGGGGGTTTTCCCATTCCCCTTCCGCCCGGGTTTTTAAAAGGTCACCATCTTATTTCCCCGGCAAAACTTGAGGGTTTGGCCCCCCAGGGCTAGGCAGGCAACGAGGTGAAGTTTTTTTCCCCAAAGGGGGAAACACGCGGCGGTCGGTGATCAAACCCTCGCACTCAGATTCCCGTCGTGAGTTTGATCCGACGCTCTAACCATTGGGGCCACCGGGGCCCCCAATTTTTTTTTTCTTAGCCCCGGGAGTTGAATACCACGGCAAAGGGAAACATTTTATGTATACACATATATACATTTTATAATACTATATATACATATATATACCATATATAATATATTACATAAACATATAAAAAACAACCCTCCCTGACGGGCCTCAACCCCTAGGTCACTCCGGGGGGGGGGGGGAAACCGGGGGCCGTGCAAAAACCAACCATGCCACACACCCACTAAAAGAAGTGTGCAACTAGGATCTACTAGCCCATAGACTTACCTGCTATCATACTTGAGTAATACAGCAAATTTTTTACGCTCATCCCCGTGGGCACTCGGTGGAAAATTGATTTAGAAATTCAAATCCTAAGTCAGTGCCCCTGAGGTATATTTTATGAAAAATGGAAAAAATGAAATCCCGCATTGATTCGATAAAAAACAACCCCCCCTGACCAGGCCTCAAACCTAGGCACTGGGTATAAAACCGGGGCCGTCAAAAAACCAGGGGTGGTTTTAGCAACCTGTGTATGATAACACATACAATACAAAATTATACATATAATACACATATATACTATATATACACAATAAATCTGTATACACAAATAATATATACACAATAAAAATATATTTATATATAAAAACATATATACATAATATCACTATAACATATAATAACAATTTCTATATATCATATACACATATATACATATATACACAATATACATGTTATATAATATACACATATATAATGTATAAAAAATATACTATATAAATATATAATATCTATATATATATATTATATATATAAAATTTATCATATCACATATAATTATGTATATAATAATATATAAAATTATAAATATATATATATACATTATATAATATATGCTACGCCAGTGGGTTTTTGTCTCTTTGCTAAACATGTGTTAACATGAAAAAAAGCCCCGGGGGCATGTTTTAAAAATAAGGGCCGGGAAACATACGCAGCTGGTGTGAGGGGAGGAGGGGGATAAACAAGCCGGGAGATGTATTTGGGTGTGCTGGGGGGAAAGCCCGGGGTTGCCTTTGTACCCTGAAAAATTTTGTGGCCCTGTTAAAGCTGTATGGCAGTGTGACTGCTGGTTTCCCCTGTTTTGGCCTATAGAAAAGTGAGGGTAAAAAAACTTTGTAAAAAAAGGGAAAGATGTCACTCTGTTTTTAATTCGTCCCCTGCCTGCCACGGGGCGTTTCCCCTCGGGGTTTTTTGGGACGCTGGGGGTGGTTGGTGCCTTTTGGAGCTGTTCGTTCACGACCTGTGGATAGCACGCCGTCTGCCTACCCTGCCTTTTTTGGTAGCGAAGACGAGGGGCCCAGCGTAACAAATGGTGTCGGGTGGGTTTGTGATTTTTGTAGTGAGAGCCCCGATTTTATCATGTCGCCAAAGAGGCGGAAACCCATGAGAAAAAAGGGGCTACGACTGGGAGGCACGAGTGAGGTGAACCGGGCCAGGGACCTGATCACTCCCTGCGGCCGGTATGAGGGGGAAATGGCACAAAGGGCAGAAAGCAGGCACAGAGGGCCGCGAGCGGGCGCCCCATCTCGTCGAAATGCAGGCAAGGAAGGCAGGAACAGTTCTGAAAATTTGTTGAGGTGCTACAGAGCAATCTTGAAATCTGTGAAGGGGAAACTCGCAGTAACCGACAAGGCCTGCGACAGCGTGAAGAGTAACCGGGGGAGGAGGTGCAGACTTGGGGGCGAGGGGGCCGGGGGGAATGAGGGGAAAGCGGCGTCACGGGGGTAGTAACGTTGCAAGCAGAAAAGGCAAGGGGTTTCTGGCAACGATGCCAGAGTGTCAGATTTATGGGGTCCCCTGGGGTCCTGGCGGGAACCCCCCGGGCCCGCACGTGGGACCCAGGGGGTCGGCAGAAGGCTGGGGACCGATGGGAACCGTCCCTTGGAAAGGGGGCGGAAAAACTCGGCCCCCGGTCAACCCCCCTCGTTGCTCCCTCACCCCCTTTCCCTCCCCCCCCGGGCGTGTTAGTTCACGGCACCTTTCTCCCCCCTGCAGCCCTGGGCCCCTCCAGACATTCTGTGAAGCGTAACCAGCTGAGTACGATGGGAAGGGGCCTGGGGGGCATTTCGCCCAATTTGAAATGCTGGCATCTGCCCGGGGTGGAGCCGGGAAAAAGGGCCCTGAGCTGGTAACAGCGTTAAGGGGCCCCGCGGTGGAAGTTTTTGGGGCATCTGTGCCATCCAACATGCCTCTTACACCAGCGTTTCGGAGGTTTGAAACGCCGTTTCGGGTCCACCACCGGGCCGAGAATATCAGGCCCACTTGAAGCGGACTCGGAGGTGGGGAGACACGTCCCACTGGCGCAGGGGGGGGGAGGCGTGGTAAGGAGGTCTTTCCCCCTCAGTGAGAAGAGATGATGTGGTCCGGGCCCGCGATTTCTTTTTTGACGCTTTGCAGGACCAGCAGCTGCAAATCCACTCAAGCGGCACACCCTGAGGACCAGGTGGCCTGGCGGGGCCCGGATTTCGAGGCCTTCCTAAGGGCCCCCATGGCCTGGGGCCCAGCTGCTCAGCCCGCCGTGAACTCCGGGGGCCCAAAGGCTAAATGGAAAGGTAGCATTGAGGAAGGTGAGCCCGAGCATTTTTCCAAGGCTTGTGTTGGGGGTGGGTAAGGAAGGGGACAGAGTGTCAGTGTCGGGGGGGGAGCGGAGAGCAGTCCCCCTCAACTGGACGGATTTTGTGCCTTCCAGCGTGCTTTCAAGACTGTGGCAGTATGGTCACATCCCAGTGCATGTCCTAAGGCTAAGGAAGGGTACAGGCGGAAAACTTGGAGAAGGGCCCGAAACCTAGCCGCCTCGGTTCCCGGGCCCCATTGAAGGCAGCCGCGAAAACCGCACGATGAGGTGGAGGGCTCAGTAGAGGGAAAGCCATGCCCCCTACGTGGCAATGGGGGAGAAGACCCAGTGCGGGCCGATATGTTGGCCCTATGCGACTTCCAGACACACCCCCAGAGATGTGTGGTGTCACGGGGATTGTGTCGCTCAAGGGGCCCGTGGGGTCGTATTTGGGGTGGGCAGACGGTTGCACGGGGTGCCCGGGGTTGTGGCCGATCTGGGCGAGCATGCTTGCTGGCCTGATACCTGATGCAGGTAAGAGTGTGCAACCTTGGGGGAAGCTGGTGAGGGGACGGTTTAAGATGTGCCCTCTTCCAGAGGTTTTCTGTGAGAGGTAGTTACGGTGAACACTGCACCTTTCCCCCCGTACAGAGTCTAGAAAAGGGGGTGACTGTCAAAAGTGAGCGTGGGGTAGAGGGGCCCCATGGGCCCATGTTGGACCCGGGGGGGGGTTAGTTCAGTGTTTGGGAGTAACTTTTCCGATAAGGGGCCCGAAGGTGCCAGTGGTGCAAACTGGGCACTTTTGAGGAAGTGGAGCATCCAGAAGGTCGTCGGGGGCAAGGATTGGTTGGTGTGGGGCCGTTTTCCTGCTTCCTCGAGGACTTGGCACACCCGGGTGTGGTGTTTCCATGGGCCCCGGGGGCTACTCCCGGGGGGCCCTGGTGAAAAGAATGACGTTAGCCCCCGTAGCGGCGATGAGGACGTGGAGACGCTGACCGAGATGAGGACGGCATTGGACGGGGAGGGCGATGCAACAGACGTCAATGGGAACCATGAGCAGGCTTGGGCAGGGGTACCCCCCAGGTGCCATGCCAATCTACCGCCGCCCAAACTCCCCCAGAGCGCCCACGAAGCGAAGAAATCCGCGCTGGATGAAAGATTTTTTGGTTTTGAGGACTAATTTTATTTAAATTTTTTGTAGTTTTTTCATTTTTGGGATTCAGAGCAGAGGGGCGTTCTTTAAGGGGGGGGTATGCTAGCCAGGGGTCTTTTTCTCTGTGCTAAAAGGTTAACAGAAAAAAGGGTGACCTGGGCATGTGTTAACAGAAGGGGCCTGGGAAAATGACGCACTGGCTGTGAGAGGAGGAGCGGGGAACAAGCCGGGAGACGAGTTTGGGGGGTGCTCCTGTGAAGACCTCGTGTGTGCCTATTGACCTGATAAACTTTGTGTTTCCCTGTTTTAAGCTGATCGGCAGTGTGACATGCTGGTTTTCCCCCCGTATTGTTCTATAAAAATGTCGGGGAAATAACTTGTGTAAATAAAGGGAAAAACTGCACTTGGTTTTAAATTTGTGCCCTGCCTCGCCCCGTGGGGTTTCCCCCCGTGGGGTTTTTGGACGCGTGGTGGTTGGTGCCTCTTGGAGCTTTAGTGGCACGACCCTGTGGATAGCCGCCCTCTGCCTAGCCCGCCTTGTTTTGGGAGCAGAGGAGAGGTGGGGCCCCGTAACACACACACACCCCCAACACCACACACCAACCCACACATATATATAAAATATATATATATAATAATATACATAACACATAACATCTAATCACAATACATAATTTAAAACTACACAATTTTAAAATCAATACAAATACAACATAACAATACTCTACAAAACTATACAAAAATATAACATATACACATAATACCTTTATATACACATTAAAAATATACATAACACATATATACATATACAAATTACTATTAATATATATATAATATATATATAATTTTATATGTATATATATATTGCATAAAAATAGCATATAAATATACACATACACATACCCCCACACACCACACCAACAACACACCACCACAACAAAAATAATATTATAATATATATACATATCACAAAATACATACACACACAACCCACACACACACACACACACACAACCCCACCAAATATATATATATAATAATATATACATATATATACATATACACATTTACAAAACAATATCCTATACACTATACATAACAAAAAAACATAATAACATATACACATAATACATATAAACATAATATAACAATATTAATATATATACATTAAATACAATAACATAAATCATTTACATATAACTATATAAATAACATTATACAATATACTATATAATAATACAAAATACAATAACATATAACATATTACCTTTTACATATAAATAACAATTACATATATATAATTTAAATAAAAAAAACCCAAAAACATATATAACATATTTACAATACAATTATACATATAATATAATATATATATATACATTACACATATATACATATATAACATAAAATATACAATACACAAATTTTACATAAATACATAACAAATAAAAAAAATAATTTCATATACACATATAACAATTACTATACAAATATATGCACATACACACATATTACAACACACACACACACAAACACACACACCAACACACCAACACACACACACACACACACCATATTATATAATATAATATAATATTATATATATATAGATATACAACCAATATATACATATATAACTATAGAATACCATATAACATATACACATATATAATACACACATATATACATAAAACAAAAAATATATACATATATATAA
>NW_023662679.1:0-15844 GCF_015228065.2 Penaeus monodon | reverse complement strand
CCAAGACCCCAAGAAGTGATTAACATATCAGCAAGAAAGGTCTGGACCTGTATGCCCAGTGTTGCTCTACACGACTTGGGCTAGTAGCTCTGCCATTATTCGGTCCATATAGGTGTGACAGTATTGGGCAAGACACAGCCTTGCCCCCCCTGAATACAGGGAGAATTTCGACAGACCCCACCACTTTCAGCACTTCAGTACGTATAAGGTTGATTAGTCCAATAACGGCGGAATTCCGGTTAGACCCCCCCATAGCTATCCGATGCACGAGCAAACCTTGGGCATATGGGCAAGCAACCCACGACCAAACTGACAGGTTCACAATATCAGAGTTAGTACGGTTATGTGGACTTGCAGGAGTAAATCCAGATGCTGGTCTCTGATGCCTCAGTGGTTCAGAAGATGTGGCGGAATTGCCGATGGGCAGTGTATCCCACGGTAGTTGCTACAATCCAATGACCCTTTCCTATCAGAGGGGATGACACGCCCTCAGAGGTAGGAGGGAAGGTTTCGACCCCAGATGCAGTCAGGACTTTTAGCGGGCCCTGAGCCATAGTTCACCCCAGCCTTAGCAGTTCAGCAGGGAATAAATATGCCGCAAGTTTCCCACTCTTCAGCTTGGAATCGCCATCCTAACCCATTAAGGTAGGAGGTTCCTGGGTGATGGGTGGGTCCGCACAGGTATTGTGACACGCTAATCCACCCCCACAGAGGGCTACCCATACTGGAGGGGCCCACCAGTAGGGATGAGACAAAATGGTTTTTGGGTGCCCCAAAGGGCCCTATGAGAGGGGATGGGCCCCCACCCCTGGTCATCCATCTTGGCCCAGGGAGAACTCCCCCATGTGTGTTGCAATGCGTGGCATCCCTATACCAGGAGACAGGAGTCTGGAGGTTGAGTTGCATCCCCCTGCATGCTTTGGCAACCTGACGGGCACAAACACCTCTCTATGGTTTTTTTATTTGTTGGGTGTTGCAAGGCCCGTCATAACGGCTGTAAATATCTTGGTCACGCGGACTTTAAATTTGGTAGCGCATAGGTCCCTAACTGTCATCAGCACTGCAATAGTGGCTGCGTATATTTCCTCATTACCCCTGTGGCTGTTGGGAGATTTAAGCCCAAAACTATAGCTTCCCTCATTGGACTCAATGGTGGGTGGGGGGGGGGGGAAATGAAGAATTTAATTTGTAGGAGTATCCCAAATTTACAAAGATCTAGCTCTCTCCCTGACGACCTGGCAATCCCCGACCATTCCCTTTTGAACATCACAGCATTTGGAACCTTCCAGTTCCAAAGGGCAAGAATGGGAATCAAAATGGTTCCCAGGCTCCCAAACCAGGTAAGAAGGGGAAAAGTCCTCCTCAATCCATTAAGGAAACCTTACCTGGTAAATATGAGAGTATTCCATAGTAAGTACCTAGTAGTAAAGACCATTGATGGTGTATCAATCATGGATCTTGATTTTTTTGAAGTACATCGGAAAATAGAGGTATGTCAACGTATCCTCACATCACCCCATAGCGAGATGATAGCCTAGAGTTGGGGTTTTTGTCACCAGATGAGAGTGACCATCTGCATGCAATATGCGACATCCGGGGGTCAAGTTCATGTTCTCCTCACAAAACCCTCAATCAGCGTAAGGAATTTATCTTTTCCTGAACCTGATGAGGTATTCTGAGGAGAAATTGTTAGAGGAACTAAGTGAATTTTAATGTAGTGCAGTAAAACATTTTAAGAAGAAAGTTGATGGTTGGAACAGTCAACACCAGCTTTCCTTCTAACTTTTAACACATTAGTCCTTCCAGAATAGTTAAGTTGGCATGGTACCACCTCAAGGAAAAAGCCATATGTGCCCAAACCCTATGTGGCTTCCACTCCCAGGGTAGGGCATGGAGCCAACTCCTGCCTTTTAAGGAAAATGGACAAAAAAGAGTAGTGTAAAGTGGGTACAACAGGTCATCAAGTAGATGACAACTGTCCAGGTCCATTATGCTGTTACCACTCAAAGTGCTATGAAGCTTCTTAAAACCCATGAAAAAGGTACACATTTGAAAAAGAAATATTGGTAACAAGGATCAAGGAGAAAGTTAGTTTTCCAAAGGCAAAGCGACATGCCTGTGTGCTTTTTGCACAGCCAGGTAAATCCTTTGCTTCGGTTCTAGCCCATCCTCCTTCCCCCAAACCTTGTCCTCCGGTGCTTCTTACACCACACACTTTGCCGATCTTTTAAACCTCAATCCCCAATTGCTGAAACTACCTCGGTGAATTTCACCAGAAAAGGAGTAGGAGTGAGGGTCTATTGAGGAGACTCCTCCTCCCAAAGTAAGGTCTTGGAGCCATCAGGCAGGGCTCCAGAGGCCTCAACGGTGACAGCTCCAGCTGCCACTACATCCACAGGGGCCTCCTGCTAGCAAAGGCTCAGGTCTGTCCTTTGCCCAGGCAAAGAAATCCTGAGCCTGTCAAAAGGAATGTGGGGAAACTAGGTTCCCACGGGTAGAAAACCCCTCAAAGATTCCAAGATCTTGGAAAGGGAAGCCTAAAGGTGGGGGCAAACCTTGACCACAGGTGCGCCAAACACCTTATGGAAGAAGTAGTTGGAACTGATACCTTAATCCATGGAATGCAGGGAATTCAGCAAAATGGAAGAACTGCAACATCTGATAGTTATGTAACCCAGTTTGTGTATGCTTACAAGAGATTATGCCCAAGTGAAAATCATCCAATTTCCCTGAGAGGATTCCAAATCAACCCATTATGGGACTTTTGAAATGGACCTCATGGAGGAGTAGAAATACAGGTATGTTAGGATATTCCCTTCCAGGCCATCCACTGCAGACAACACTGCAGGTGAAGGCTGTGAGAATAGGCTTGACACGACCTTACCCGTTGCATCTATCTACCTTCCTCCACAAAATCTCAACATAGATGATTTGGAAGATCTACTTGGGCAGTTGCCACATCCATTTTTACTCTTGGAGGGTTTCGATGGATGGCATCACCTCAAGGAAGGGCCTTGGAGTCCTTGTTCTTTAAAAGTAGATGCAGTTTTTCTGAATAGTGACACTCCTAGACATTCTCCAATATAGACCTGTCAACTGGCTCACCTGATTCACAAAAGACTTACATGGAAGGACCACTTTCCAATACTTTTGAGGAGGTTTAATGGATTCCAAACCAATGGAGTGAGAGATGACGACTTGAACATGCGGACTGGAAACTTTTTTCGACCTACTGCAGTATTTCAAGGATCTGTGAATGATTTTCCCTTGTGTTCAAGATGCGTTAATCACTTCACATCACGAATTCACCTTTGATGCAGAAGCATCCATTCCCAAAAGTAGCGGCCCTTACCGTCGACCTCCGGTACCATGGTGGTCGATGAATGCCCAACAAAAATGAACGTCAGGCAAGGAAAGCTGCATCAAAGCAGTTGAAACGACGCCCAGCAAAGTAACCTTGATCAATTACAAAAGAACTAGCCAAGGCCAGGCAAGTGCTAAAGGAGGGCCCGACAGACATCATGGAGACAGTATGTCTCCTTTATTAACTCTGGGACCCCTTAGCATGGGTATGGGACAAAGTGCATAAGATCGCTGGAAGAGCACATCACTGTCAACCTGCATCACAGGCCCAAAAAAGATGTGCAAAAGAGCTAGCTAAATCCATGGCAGAGATCTCCTCTGGAGCATCTTACACTGCCAATTCTCCACTCTTCGGGCTGAACAGGAACGACACCCAGTGTCGTTCTTCAATAGGACTGCAGCAGAACTTCCATACAATTGCCATTTTTGCGCAAGGAGATGGACTCTGCTTTACAGCTCTGCCGTAAGACTGCCCCAGGAAGTGGACGATATTCATACCAAATGATATCTCACTTCTTGGGGAGCTCCCAGAAGTTCCGTTGGACCTATTCAATAGGATCTATAGGGAGGGTACAGTGCCATCTACATGGAAAGAGGCATAAATCATTCCTGTCCCTGAACCTGGACAAGGATGTTTCCACACCAGGAAATTTCAGGGCCAATTTTCTTACCAGCTGCATCTGCAAGCTGATGGAGAAAATGGGTAAACTTCAGGTTGACATGACTGCTAAAAAAGGAAAACGTGCTGACACCATATCAATATGGGTTTAGAAGATTGAGACGACCAAAAGATGCACTTGTAAGGATGGAAAAATGCTTTACAGAATTCCTTCACACTGCGACGCACATTTTAGCAGTCTATTTTGACCTAGAAAAGGCTTTTGATACCACTTGGGGAAGCTATAGACTTGGTTTTAAAAGGAGCATTTCCTACCTTCGTCTCAAGTGTGAACCTATTTGCCATTGTATATATGGGCATTGTAAAGGTTGTTTCCAAGTGCGTCTCATGTAATCTGTATGTGGATGAATTTTAAAAACTGTACTGCTCAGGAGGGAAACCCACGCAAATTTTTCAAGAGGTGAAGTACTTGGGTCTAATTTTTGACTCAAGGGTTACATGGGTGCCTCACACAAACAGTTTAAATGTGAAAGGGTACAAAAGCAATATTTCATCTGCAAACTCCCACTGTTCTCCAGATGTTGGACTCAGGTCTAAATGAAGCTTCAGAATTGTACTGGGGCTTTCAGTCTTCACCTTGGAGTCCCTGTAGCTTTTAGAGTGGGGGAACCTCTTTCATTACATGGGACTACATGAACCCGATTATACACAGGACTCAAAGGATTTTAGGGACTCCCAATCAGATTGGTTTTTACCCCTTAGGATAGCGGGCCATGGTAGGAGAATGGGGGAAATCTTGTGGAAGATCTAATTAAGTCTCACAAAGGTTGTGGCTGTTGGAATCCCCAATTCCCCTTGGGATAATCAAGTCGAGATGGATTTGGTTGAAATTGGGAAAGGGGAGAGGATCGAAGCAGAAGTCAGAGGGGAGATTTCTTCAGCATATTTTAAGTACCAGATCATATTCAATTATATTTCAGATGGTTCAAAGTCTGAAAATGGCCACTGTACCTTATCGCTATACCCTGTCCAGCGGGTGGAGCACTGGTACCAAGAACCAGAGACCTCATTTTGGGACCTAGAAAAGCCCTGGAGAAGGAGGCTATCCCGACCCATCAACTGGGTCACCTAACTACCAAGAGCTAAAATGGCGGAGATGGCATGGCACCCCCTGGAGGTGGGCCCATCATGGGGCCCCGCCCAGTAGTGGGTGTACCCAACCTTTATATCGGTGTACCATTTCTTTCACCTCTGAAGGGCAGCCCTAACTCCATCACTTCAATTTCCCCGCGTAGCAGAGGAACCACTCGCTGCTGCAAGGACCGGATGTTAAGTGCAAACCGGAAAGTCACCTGGGGTTAAACCCTGGGCAGTCATCGGGGTGCACCCCCCGCTTCCCCGACGCTGCCCCAAAAAAAGGGGGAGGTGTGGGGCGGTCTGCCCGGAAACCCGTCCCCCTTTGGGGTTTCCTGAGGGCTTTACCCATAAGCTCAAGTCCGGAGGGACCTACAGCAGTCTTTTTTGGGGTGGGAGGGCCGCACCCCCCCCCCCAGCATATCCATTTTTTCGGTGCTTTGCCAGGGGGTTTTTGGGGGGAGGGGCGGCAAGGCCACCTCCCCCGAGCCCCCCAAATTTACCCAGGGTGGTAGGGGGCGGGATTGGTAGGGAGAAGGCGTGTCCCCCCCGGGGGGCCCATAGCCCTCCCCCCGGGGGCCTCCTGCGCTCCAAGATCCCCACTTTTACCCGGGACCCCAAGGTGCCCAGTTACTGGATGCCACGGGGAGGCACTGCGAAGTCTCGATATCGGAGATTATGCAAAGCTGCTCCCTTTTCCGCACAGGCAAACCAGTGGATGAAAGCATTTAACACATCTAGGCTACCACACCATTGTTTCATAGCCTGGCAAACCCCATGTGTGGTGTGTAGTTTATATATATAAAATTATAATAATAATATAAATTTTAAAAAATAAAGAAAAAAAAAAAAGGGAGAAAAACAAAAAAAAAAAGGGGAAAAAGAGAAAAAAAGGAATAAAAAAAAAGAATAAAAAAAAAAAAAAAAAAGAGGGGGAAAGAATAATATAAAAAAAAGAAAGAAAAAAAAATAGAGACAAAGAACAAGATATAATGATAAAAAAAAAGAAAAAGAAGAAAAATAAAAAATAGAAAGATAAAAATATAAAAAAAAATATATATAATATATATATATAAATAATAAAAATATAAAATTTTAAAAATAAGAAGATAGATAAAAAAAATAAAAAAAAAAATAAAATAAATAAAAGAGAAGATAATAATAAAAAGAACAATACAAAAAAAAACTAAAAAGGGGGGTTTAAAAAAATAAAAAAAAAATAAAAATAATATAAAATTAAATATGGGGGGAAGGGAGAAAATATATAAAAAATTAAAAAAAAAAAAAAATTTAAAAAATTTTAAATATATAGTTAATATAAAAATATGTAAATATAAAAAAAAAATAAAAAGAATAATAAAAAAAAAAACCACACCCACCAAAATAAAAGAAAAAATAAAAAAAAGAAAAAAAAAAAATAGGGGGTGAAAAAAAAAAAAAAAAAAAAAAAAGGGGAATAGAAAAAAAAAAATTAATAAGAAAAAAAAAAAAAATAGATAAAAATAATAAAAAATATAAAAAAATTAAAAAAAATTTAAAGGATAAAGAAAAGAAAAAAAGAAAAGGTTAAAGGAATAAGATAAAGAAAAATGTAATTTAGGAAAAGGAATAAGAAAAACAAAACACACACAAAAAAAAAAAAAAAAAAACACAAAGAAAAAAAAGAAAAGGGGTGGGGAAATTTTATAAAAAATTATAATTTAAAAAAAATTTATATAAATATTGAAAAATATATAATTAATAAATTTTTATTTAAATATATAATAATATATAATATATATATATATATAAATATTTTATAAAATATAGATATAAATAATATTATAATAATATATATATTATTATAATTAAATAAATATTTTAATATATATATGTTTTATAGTATATATAATATATAAATAAATTAAATATATAATAATATAATATAATATAATATAGTAATAAAAAAAAATTTTTTAAAAAAAAAAAAATAAAATTAAAAAAGGGAATAAAATTTTATAAAAAAATAAATAAAAATTAAATAAGATAATATTATAATATTAAAAAATAAATAATTTATAATAATAATATAAATAAAAAATAAACAATATATAATAATAATATAATTAAAATATAATAAAAAATTTTAAAAAATGGAAAAATAGAAAATTTAAGAAAAGAAATAAAATTTAATAATAATATATTATATATAGAAAAAAGTAAATTTTAAAATTTTGATATATAATAATACACACAAAATAAAAAAAAAAAAAAAAAAAAAAAATATATTATTATATATATAATATATAATAAAAATTAATATACAAAAATGTAATAAATATATATTGTAAAATATATATATATATATATATATTAAAATATATTTTTTAATATAATAAAAATATTATATAATTTTTACACATATATAATATAATATATATTTTTTAAATAAATATTAATATAATAATAATATATTTTATAATAAACAAAAAATATTTTTATTTTTTTTTTTGGGTTTGTTTTTATTTTTTATGAAAAATATATAATATATATATAATATAATAAATTTTTATATATATATATAATAAAATTATAAAAATATATATATATAAAATTATTAATTAAAATATATAATATTAATATTTTTTAAAAATTATATAATATAATATATATAAAA
The DNA here is from genome assembly GCF_015228065.2 of Penaeus monodon. Lineage (NCBI taxonomy): Eukaryota > Metazoa > Arthropoda > Malacostraca > Decapoda > Penaeidae > Penaeus > Penaeus monodon. The sequence goes on along the minus strand of NW_023662679.1, from coordinate 8,072 downwards.
TATATAATTATATAATATTAAATTTTAAGTGTGTGGGAAAAAATATATAATATAATATAATAAAAATAATAATAAATAAAAATATATATAATAAAATATTTTGTGTTTTTTGGGGGGGGGTTTGGTTATGGGGTTTGTGTGTAATATAAACAAATAACATTAATCATATAATATAGAATAAATAATAAATAAAAAGGTAATAAAACAGTAAAAAATAAAAAAAAAAATTAGAGATAAATTATAATAAAATAATAAAAATAAAATGGGGAAATATAGAAATAGAAATATAAATTAGACAAAATTTAAAGGAAATAAATTTAATAAATATATATAAAATATATATATATATAGATATAAAAATTAAAAATTGTATATATAATAAAATATTTTATAAATAAATAATTAATATATATTTTAGATATTATAATATATATATATTAAAAATAAATATAATATATATATGTGTGTAATAAAAATATATATATTTTAAAAATAAATTATAAAAAATATAAAAGTATTATAAAAATATAAATATATAGTAAAAAAATTAAAAAATATATATTTTTTTTTTTTTTGGGTTAGTTTTAAAAAAGGGGGGGTGGGTATATATTTTAAAAATTATATTTAATATAATATAAAAATATATAAATGAATAGTATAAAATATATATAATATATATAATATAATATAAAATAAATATTTAAATTATAGGGGAACATATAATATAATATAAATAATATAAGATAAAAATAATATAAATATAATAAAAATTATATAGGGTTTGGGTTTTTTTGGGGGGGGTGTTGATTAGGGGTGGGTTAGGAATTTTTAATAATTTTAAAAAATAAAAATAAAAAATAAATATATATTTTTTAAAAAAAATTTAAAAATTAAAAAAAATAAAACCCCAAATAATATATTTTAAAATAATAATAATATATATATTTTATATATATATATAAAATTAAAAATTTTTTTTTTTTTTTTATTATATTTTATTATTAATATATATATAAATAATATATATATATAATTTAATATATTATTAAACATTATATATATATATAATATATATAGTATTATTAAATATAATTATTTTATATTTTGGGGGGGGTTTTATATAATATAAATATATAAATAAACTAATAATTTTAATATATATATATATAAAAATTTTAATATATATATATAATAAAATAAGAAAAAATTTTATAATATATAAAAATAATATTTTAAATATTATTTTAAAAATAATAAAATTAATAAATAAAATATAATATATATTATTATAAATATATATATATTTATTATAAAAAATATATATATAATTTTATATATATATTTTATATTTTATAAAATATATTAAAATTTAAAATATTATTAAAATATTAATTATATATATATAAATATATATATATATATATTTAATATTATATATGAAAAAAATACACACACACCAGGGGGGGTGTTCATGCAAAAGTGATAGAAGCAAGGTGTGTGCTAGATAGGTTAAGTGTTGCATCCCAGGTTAGCCTAGTGGGGAAAAAAGGGAGGCTTGCAAAAGTCCCCGATATCGAGATTCTGCAGTCCCTCCTGTGGCCACCAGAACTGGCCCCTTGCAGTCCCAGGCTAAACTGGAGGGATTTTGGGAGCAGAGGAGGCCCCGGGGTATGGAAGCTGGGGCCCACCGGGGGGAAAGCCTTAGTCCATCCCAACTCCTGCCCACTACCCACCCGGGATAATTGGGGGCTGGGGGGTAGGGAGCCTTTCCCATCCCCCCCCCCCAGAAAAACCCTTGGCAATGCCCCGAATAAATGGATATGCTGGGGGGGGGGATGCGGTCCCTCCCCCCCACAAGAAAGACGTGCTGTAGGTCCCCCGGGGGACTATGAAGTTATGGGTAAGCCCCCAGGAACCAAAGGCGGACGGGGGGGCCGGACAGCCCGACACCCCTTTTTTTGGGGGGGGCAGCGTCGGGAGAGCGGCAGAGGGACCCTGAGTGACCCCCCGAGGTTTAAACCTAGGTGAGTTTTCGGGTAGGCATTTAGAACTCGGTCCTTGCAGCGGCCCAAAGTGGTTACCTTGTTTCGGGAAATTTAAGTGATGGGAGGAAGGGCTGCCCTCTCAGAGGTGAGAAAAAACTGGTAGCAGCACGATCAGTAGGGTTTGGGGGTACACCTACTCTGGCGGGGGCCGCAGTGATGGTCACACTCCGGGGTGTGCCATACCCATCTCAGCCAATTCAGCTCTTGGTAGTTGAGGTGACCCCAGTTGATGGTGGGGATACCCCCTTTTCTCCAGGACTTTGCTAGGCCCCAAAAAAATGAGGATTCTGGTTCTGGTCCCAGTGCCCCAAACCGTGGACATGGTATAGCGAAAGGGGTACAGGGGCCTTTTTAGACTTGAACCATCTGTATTATTGAATAGATTTGGTACTTAGAAATATGCTGAAAAATTCTCTCGATTTGTTGGGCTCCCCCCTTTCCCCCCAAATTTCCAAACCCAAACCACCCGACTTGATTAGCCCAAAGGGGGGGAGGGGGAATTCCAACAGCCACCCCTTAGTGAGATTTAAATTAGGATCTTCCAAAAGTTTCCCCTTTTTCCCTACCATAGGAGGCTACCCTAAAAGTGGGTTAAAAAACCAATCTGGATGTAGGGGGATCCGAACCTTTGAGCCTGTGTAGTAAACAGGTTCAGTAGCCCCAGGTAAAAAAAGAGGTTTTCCCCACTTCAGCAACGGGACTCCAAAGGTGAAGCCCTGAAAGCCCCATACAGTTTCTGAGAGTTCATTAGAATGAGTCCAAAATCGGGGAAAAACAGTGGGATTTGCGTGAATATGCTTTTGTAGTTCCATTTAAATGTTTGATGGAGGCCCCCAGAAAACCGGAGTCAAAAATTAGACCAAAGTATTTCACCCTTGGACAAATGGCAGGGGGCTTCCCCTGGCATACAGTGAAAAATAAAACCCCATACAGATTAATGAGACGGCATTTGGGGAAAACCTTAAATGTCATATATAGCAAGGCAAATGGGGTACACTTGGACGAAGGTGGGTAAGCTCCTCTTAAACCAATCATATAGTTCCAAGGTATCTAACCCTTTTTCTAGGTCAAAATAGACTGCTAAATTGAGTGATGTAAAGGGGAATTTGTAAAGCATTTTTCATCCTTACAATTCTGTGGTCGATTTTCAATCTTCTAAACCATTTTGATATGGTGTAGCAGTTTCCTTTTTTTTGAGCCATGTCAACCTGAATTTCCCTTTTTTCCATCAGCTTCAGATGGGGCGGGAAAGAAAATGGTTGAAATTTTCCTGGTGGGAAAACCCTTGTCAGGTTCAGGGACGGGAAGATTATACCCCTTTCCAGTAGGGCACTGTACCCTCCTATGACCTATTGAATGGCCAACGGGAAATTTTGGGGAGTCCCCAAGAAGGAGAACTTTTTGGTAGGGAAATATGTCATTTTCTGGGGCAGTTTTACGGCAGAGCTGAAAAGCGAGTCCATCCCTTGCGCAAAAATGGAAATGTAGGAATTTCGCGCAGTCTATTGAAGAACGAACGGGGTGTTTTCCTTTTCAGCCCGAAGAGTGGAGAATTGGATGTAAGATGCCCCAGAGGAGATTTGCCATGATTTGTAGCTCATTTGAAACATCTTTTTTGCCTGGGATGCAGGTGGACAGTGATGTGCTCTTCCAGCGATTTTGCATTTTGCCCATACCCATGAAAGGGGGGGCCCCAGATTTAATCAAGGAGAAATACGTCTCCAGATGTCTTTTGGCCCCCTTTTAGCATTCCCTGGCCTTGGCAAGTTTTTTGTAATTGATAAGGGTTTACTTTGTGGGGCGTCGTTTCAATGCTTGATGCAGTTCCCTTTCCCCTTGACATTTAGTTTGGGCATTCATCAGACCACCGGTCGGAGGTCGACGGTAATGGCCGTACTTTCGGAAGGATGCTTGATCAAGGGAATTTGATGTGAAAGGGTTTAAAAGCATCTTTAAAAACAATGGAAATCATTACAGACCTTGAAATTCTCAGAGGTCGAAAAGTTTCCAGCCCCATGTTCAAGTGTACTTACACTCCCTTTGGGGAATACCATTCACCCCTGCAAAAGTATGGAAAGGGTCACTTCCCTGAATCTTTTTTCAGGTGAGCCCGTTGGGCGGTTTATTGGAGAAGTATAGGAGGTCACATTCATAAAAATGATCTACTTTAAGAACAAAGGGCTCCAAGGCCCTTCCTGAGTGAGCATCCATCGAAATCTCCCCAAAAGTAGAAATGGAGTGGCAAGCCCAAATAGATCTTCCAAAAACAGTTGGATTTTTGGAGGAAGGGAGATAGATGCAAAAAGGGAAGGTCGTGTCAAGCTATTCTCCAGCCCTTTACCCGAGGTTGTCGCAGGGGGATGGCCTGGAAAGGGTATCCCAACATACCGTATTGCTCTCCCCAGAGGGCCATTTCAAAAAGTCCAAATGGGGTTGAGTTTTTGGGAACCTCCGGGAATTTGGATGATTTCCCTTGGTCAAATTTTGTAAGCATACACAAAAGGGTTTTCATGAAAAAAATCAGATGTTGAGTTTTTCCCCTTTTTTGAATTCCCCGACAGTTTCCCTTGGATTAAAGGGATCAAGTTTTCCAAAAAATACTTCTTCATAAAGGGTTTTGGGAGCACCGTGGTCAAAGGTTTTCCCAAAACCTTTTGCTATCCCCTTTCCCAAAATCTTTTGGGGGAATTTTTTAGGGGGGGTTTACCGGGAACTAGTTTCCCCAAATTTCCCTTTTTACAGGCCAGGATTTTTTTGCCCCCGGGGAAAAGGGGACCCGGCCTTTGCTTCGAATGCCCCTGTGGATTGGGGGCGCTGGGGGCTGTCACCGTTTAGGGCCTCGGACCCTGCCTGTGGCTCCAAAGACCTTTCTTTTTGGGGGAGGAGTTCCTCAATAGACCCCTTTATCCTACTCCCTTTGGTGAAATTCACCAGAGGTAGTTTTGCAATTTGGGGGTTGAGGTTTAAAAAAAACGGGAAAGTGGTGGGGTAAGAAGCACCCGGGGGCAAGGGTGGTGGGGAAAGGGGGATGGGCTAGAACCGAAGCAAAGGATTTTCCGGCTGTGCAAACGACAAGGAAAGTGCTTTGCCTTTGGGAAAATAACTTTTCCTTTACCGTTACCAATATTCTTTTTTAAATGTGTACTTTTTCAGGCTTTGAAGAAACTTCAAAGCTACTTTGCAGTGGTAACAGCATAATGGACCCGGACAGTTTTATCTCCTTTATGACCGTTGTACCAACTTTTCAAATCTCTTGGTTTTCCATTTCCTTAAAAGGCAGGAGTGGCCATGCCAAACCCTGGCAGTGGAAGCACCCATAGGGTTGGGCAATAGGGTTTTCCTTGAGGTGGGACCCTGCCAATTTAATAATTTTGGAAGGGGCTAAGGTTAAAAGTTAGAAGGAAAAACTGGTGTGACTGTTCCAAACCATAACTTCTTCTTAAAAATTTTCTGCCACTCATTTAAAATTTATAGTTATCTAACAGTTTTTCCCCAGAATACTATCAGGCTCAGGAAAAAAAATTCCTTACGTATTTAGGGTTTTGTGAGGAGAACATGAAAAATTGAGCCCCCGGGGGTTCGCAATTTATGCAGATGGTCACTCTCATTGGTGACAAAACCCCAACCTGGTATCATTCGCTATGGGTGAGTGAGGATCACGGAAAACCTTATTTTCCGGGACTTCAAAAAAATCAAAAATCCATGATTTAACACCATCAATGGGCTTCACTTAGGTACTTACTAAGGAAATACTTCATATTTACAGGTAAGGGTTTCCCTTAAAAAGGGTGAGGAGGGCTTTTCCCTTTTTACTGGTTGGGAGCTGGGAACCATTAGATTCCCATTTTGCCCTTGGGAAATGGAAAAGGGTTCCCAAAATGCATGTGATGTTCAAAAGGGAATGGTCGGGGGGGTTCAAGTCGTCAGGGAGAGACTGATCTTTTTAAATTTGCAGTACTCCTACAAATTAGAATTTTTCATTTCCCCCCCCCCCCACCCACCCTTTAGTCCAATGAGGGAAGCTATAGTTTGGGCCCTTTAAAATTTTTCCCAACAGCCACAGGGGTAATGGGAAATATACGCAGCCCCTTTGCAGTGCTGATGACGTTTTTTTTTGGGCCTATGCGTACCAATTTAAAAGTGCCGCGTACCCGCCATATTTGACCCCGCCCTTTTTTATTGATGGGCCTTGTCAGCCACCCATCAAAAAAAGAAAAAGGACCATGAAGGGGGTCGTAGCTGAGGGTGCAGCAGCAGTATATCAACCTCCCGGACTCCGTTCCCGGTAAAAATGGGATGCCCCGCATTGAAACACACTGGAGAGTTCTCCCGGTCCAAGAGGAATGAACCAGGGGGGGGCCCTCCCCCTATAGGGCCCTTGGGCACCCAAAAAGCCCTTTTTTCTCATCCCTCATGGTGACCCCTCCAGTATGGGGGCCCCCTTTTTAGGGGGGGGGGTAAACGAGAAATACCCCGTGCGGACCCACCATCACCAAGGAAACCCCCACCTTTAAAGGAGGTTAGGGTGGCGATTTTCCCAAACGAAAAGTGGGAAAGCTGAGGCATATGGATATCCGCTGAAGTAAAGGTGGGGGGTGAACCCATGGCTCAGGGGTGCAACAGTCCTGACTGCCATCTGGCAGTCGAAACCATTTCCCCCTACCTACGAGGGGGGTGGTTTACCCTCCTTTGGAAAGGGAAAAGGGGGTCATGGGATTGTAGCAAATACCGTGGATTTCATGTCAGCATACCAGGCAAAATTTCGCCCATTTTTCTGAAACCCACTGAGGCATCAGAGACCAAGCAGTCGGATTACTCCGGCAAATCACAAAGACCCAATATAGCACTCTAGTAATTGTGGAAAAACTGTCAGTTTGGTCGTGGGTTGCTTGCCCCATTTGACCCCAAAAAGGTTTTGACTCGGTGCATCGGGAAAACTATGGGGGATCTTTTAGACTCGGGGAAATTCCGCGAGATTATGGGGTAATAGCAAACCTTTTTATGGTATGAAATGCTGTAAAGGGGGTGGGGGTCTGTCGAACTTTCCCGTTAATTCGGGGGAGGCAAGGCGTGTCCTTTTCACCAATACTTTTCAACACCTTATGGGCCCAATAATGGGGAGAGTACTAGCCCAAAATCAGTGAGAGCAAACGGGCAATACAAGGGCTCAGACCTTTTTCTTGCGAAGTTATACCCATCTGAGCCTTGGAGTTTTATGCTTTAGCAATGAGGGAAAGCCCTAGGCCCAAAAGGGCTCCTTTACCAAGCCCCAAAATCGGTTCGGGGGCCATTAGGGGAACCCGTTTAGCAATCTAGCTGCGGCGAGGAGTTTTAAGTTTCAGAGAGTTTTAAATACCTTGGAGCATAGTCCCCTACTTGCCTGACACCCAAAAAGGCAAAGACGATTGGGCTGGCAAAAGGAGCATGAAAATTTTCAAAAAAAAGATTTGGAGATGTCGGTTCCCTTTTGGGGAAAGGGCCAAGCGTGTGTTGAAGGCCTTGAATGCAGTTTTTTCTATGGAAATGAAACCGGATGCTATCCCGGGCTTGGAAATCCGTCTTGATGCTTTTGTAAAAGTCCCTTCGGGATCAGGGGGACAGTTGGCAGACCAGCCATCAGGTGTCTCTTTGCAAGACAACCCGGGGGGGGAGGAGACCTCTGTGACGACCCAGGGGGTATGGCTTGGCAGCTCGACGAAACGTTGTGAGGAAAGAGGGGCCGGGGCCTACCCGGAGACTCCCTCGAGGGGTCCTCGGGTTGGGAAACGAAGGGTGGAGCGGCCATTCGCCCTGCGGCGTTAGCCCCCTTTATGTATTTTAGTATATATTAATATATATTAATAAAAATATATATATTATTTAAAAATATATATTATGGAACTGCAGTCTGTGGGTGTGGCAGAGGTGGCGTCCACATAGAATGACCGGCCGAGGCTAAACCTGAGATTTTTTGGGCAGGGGGGGGGGTTGGGAAAGTCTGTTTTTTGCGACAGGATGATCGTTGCCCCTACAGAGGGAGATAAAGCG